>NC_059207.1:18160039-18330620 GCF_020615455.1 Coregonus clupeaformis
ATACAGTGCTGTTATAGTAGAGCTCTAGTAATATTAAATCACACCTGAGGGTCTTAAGTATCCGTTGACCATAGGAGATTCAGTCACTGAGGTATTCCACATAATAAGAGTCAGATATGTGCTTGTAACCATCATTATCTCAATATTTATGAGTGACAGGAGTAGTAGTCTTTTTAATCGAGACAGTATGTCTCTGTTGACCACACCTGACAAGTGCAGTGTGGGTGACTCACGGTGAGAGGGGCGGCGGGGGCGTCTTTGCTCTGGGGGTAGCCCAGGTGGGGGGGCATGCTCCGCGGGAGGCCACTGTCCATTCTGGTAGCTGAGGGGGTGGAGGAGGGTGGGGCGGCGCTGGGGAGACCCAGGGAGGGGGACAGCGTGGCACTGGGCAAGCCCAGAGACGGGAAACTGGGGTCTGATATCGACGGAGGCATGGACGACAAGCTGCCCAGGGGCTCACTGTAACAACAAGGTAAAGGGACGAGTTAGCGTAAAACAAGTTCACCTTGGCCTCTATCCCTATACAACACAGTGGTACTAATTAAGCCAAAAAATTCAATGAATAAACACCTGACAGGTCCAGGTTTGGAGAAAGAGCTGCTTTGGGGCTGGGGTACGGCTATGGGGGCCGGCTCCCTGGCAGGCTCGGCCTGGTGGCCCATGTCAATCACACTGGGCTCAGAGCCAAAGTCCAGGGCCCCAAACTGCACGTTGAGACCAGACACGTCTGCTGAGCCTGGCATCTCCACCGCAGACGAGGGGATCTGAGGAGAGAGAGCAAGAGGGATTAAGAAAGAGGGTGAGAGGGACATTAACACATGAAATCCCATCCCTTTCAGACAAACGCTCGAAGACATTTCAGACCCAATGTCTGACAGCGTGCTAAGTTGCATTTACCTACAGTACTTTTAGATATGTTTACAAATGGTTGAGAAACAAACACTAATTGAATGTACCCTCTGAGTGAGCAGGCAGCCTCTATTTCCACATACGTTTCCTAACCTTGGAAGGAGGAGGTACTCTGCGTCTCTGGGTCTTGATCAGCCTCTGTGGGGGTTCAGCCATGGGAGCCTGGTGGTCCAGGGAAGGTCCGTCTCTGGGAGGCAGGGGCCCGGCGTCGTAGTGGCCTGGGGGAGTAGGGACCTGGGGGGGATGAGACAGAGGCTCTGCCTGGGGCAGGGAGCTCTGCTGGGCCTGCTGCTGCCGTTGGGCCAGCTGGCTGAGGACAGCGGACGGCTCTGGTTGCATCTTCAGATCCACTGGAGAAGACGGAGAGCGCCCGACAGAGTGGTTATTGGTGGCATTAGCAGTCCAGTAAATACAGATCTGACTCATCAAATCTGCAAACATCAAAATGGGTTTGGACCCAGGGGAAGGGAGGGAAGAGTGAATTGGGACTGGCTATGTGTGTGGCAAAGTTTACATTGGGACACTGACTGAAGCTTTGCTATGTACCATGAGGCTGCGTCCCCCCCACAGTGTCACCATTAGATCTCCATACATTTTACTTTTTGGGGGGGGGTAGAATGAGAAGTTCAGCAGAGTGATAATGTATTGGGGGAAAGAATGCAATTTGAGGATTCAGTCATTGAAGTAGTTCACATATTAAGATTCAGCTATGTGCTTGTAACCATCATTATCTCCTCCTATTCGACAAGTCGATACAGACAAACAATAACATGTACCCACACTTCACTTGAAGGTTTTCCATATGATAGTACCCATGTGTGTGTCTTACAGTGAGAGGTTGGAACAGGGCCATTCTCCACTCTCGGGGCCTTGATTTTGCAGGCAGAAATGGGAGCAGAGCCTTGAGCTGCAGGTGGACCGGATTCTTTGGCGACACTGCCGTTGCCCGCGGTGACCAGCTGCTGATTGGTCCGCGGGGTGAGCCGGGGACCGTTGAGCTGCTCTGGTATCCTGACCTCAGCCGGGGTCGGCTTGGGCCCACTCAGAGCCCCAAAAACAGAGCCCAGGACTGAGGACTGACGGACAGAGAGAGAGGAGAGAGTTGATAGTGTGTCTGTGTGAGTAAGCCTGTACAGATGTGTGTAACTTCACTTAAAAGCATATTACTAGTGTGTATGTATAAGCAGAAGAATACGCGTGTGTAAACATGTAAAGGAGTGTGTGTGTGGCTGCCTTACCAGGGCCCCGTGGGCGTAGCTGGTACCAGAGGCGGCACTAGCATAGCTGTTGGCAGCGGCGCTGGCATAGCTGTGTGTGGTGGTGCGAGTGCCGTTGTGGTGGGAGTTGGTGAACACCAGGCTCTGGCCCCCCACGCCCTCAGCGGCAGGGGGCTCCATGCCACCCAGCTCCACACCGCCCGTCTTCGGCAGCAGCGAGCCCAGGTCCACACTGGAGAGGAAAGACGACAACCAGTACAGTTTACAAATGGGACACTGAATGGATAGTTTAGTGTTGTACCCTGATCCTGCTTCTTTTCCCCCCGCTTTGTCACAATGTAATATCACTTCTATTTATTCATAATACCCCTCTCATTTATATATCGCTCTCTCAATGAGAAGTTGAGAAGAGTGAATGCAATGGAAAAATAATTCAGTAACCAGAAGAAAGGAGATTGAGGTATTCCACACACAAAGGGTTCAGCTATGTGCTTGTAACCATCATCTCCATCATTTGACAAGCCAATACAGAGAAACAATTACATACACCCACATCTCATATCATTACTATGAAACCGTCACATTCCAACCCCAGCCATTTTACTGTTATTTTGTTGTGAGAATTCGTGCTATAAGACTGGGTGAGAGATGACAGAGATAGTGTTTTTCACGGGGTTAAGTCTGCTTTGCTGTGAGCATTAGATTGGAGCCCTTACTTGTGTCCAGATGTGATGTGGTTCGCAGGAGCAGAGGCAGTGAACACTTTGGTCTCAGACAGCTGTTGATAAAAACAGAAATATCAGGAAGAGAACCGTTTGTGTGTGTGCTTGTGTAACCACTATAACAAAGTCAAAAGTGGAGACCATCACTCACATCCTCATTCCAGTCTTCTGCGGCCCAGTCTTCCAAGTTGCCTCTCCATGTTCCTCCTATGAGATGGTAGGGGACAGAAGGGGTACGCGAGTTAGTCATCATGCCTGGGGGGGTACCCCTCTGTCCAACAGAGCTTAGTCACTAGCACAACTCAGAGTTGTGTTCATTAGGGACGCACGGCGAAAACGCTTTACAACGTATCACGAAGGAAAACAACTGTGTTTCTTATTGGACAAACCCAGGTAGTCCCCTTCTTCCTTTTCGGTGCCTAATGAACACAATCCTGGTTGAGGCCAAACCGCACTGCTCCAACTGTGTCCAGGACTATACTACTACAACCATGCTTTAAAGCTCTAAAACCTACACTTCGAAAAGGAGCAGGCTACATTTCAGACCTCAGGCATACCTATTTGACCGTATAGAATCTACTGTAGGGGGGGGGGGGGGGTTGTATTTGGTTTGCTAACTTGCTAGCTAAGTGGCTAGATAATATAATATGCCATTTAGCAGACGCTTTTATCCAAAGCGACTTACAGTCATGACTTAGATGTCAAGATCAAGCTTCTTGGTTAAGCAGAGACATTCAATCCCCTCCTGGATCAAGATCCCTGTTGCCTCAATGTTTTGTGAGTTTTTTTATAGCACCCCTTGTGTGCACATTCAGTAACACCGCATACCCCGGGATCATACAGAAACTGTATGAAAATCGAGATACCACCCAACCCTATTCACCTGTACCATCTCCACCTTCGTTCCCCTCTGCTTCCCAAGTTTCCTGGCAAGATGCGCCAGAGTTAGCGTTGTAGTCGGCGGGGTTGAAGATCCTTAGGTGGGGAGAGGTGGTTTAGGGGTTCAACTATGTGCTTGTAATCATTATCTTCATTATTAAGCAATGCTATGATACAGTGAAACAGCCACGTCTACACACACACACACACACAAAAACCACAGAATACACAACTGAATAGACATGAACAGCGGGAGATCTTCTCCAGTGTGGATCTTCAACTCACCCCATCCCCTGAGAGGAGAACCTGTTACCACCAGCTGCTCTTCCCCTTCCGCGACCCCCCAACCCTAAAGACACACAGAAACACTACGTCTGACCTCAGCTGCAAGACACACACCAGTCTAATAATCACACCTGATGTCTGTGCGTTTTAAAACAGACATGTTTTCTGCACAAATGTCTGATATGTATTGCTTCAAAACAGGTTGGGGGGGGGGGGCATGGTACAGTATGTTGAGTATGTTGCTATGGGTCAGTTACCCATGCAGACTGGTAGAGAATTTTGAACAGACTGAAAACCTGACACTACTTGCTTATCAGAAATCAGTGTTTAGACTTCAGGCTGACAGCATTAGTGACAGCATTTGACAGGTCTTAGATCAGTACACAAGGATTGACTTAGCCTAGACAGCTTAGGACATATGATAAATACATTTACAGACAGCAACTGCCATCACTCATGACTCCACTCCCTCACTCTGCATGTCTGTCTGACTTTGTCCCAACCAAAACAACCTCCCTGGCTTGTCCACCACCCCTCCCCGCTCTATAACAGCTGCAGGACAGTACAGTGCCTTCAAAAAGTAGTCGTATATCTTGACTTAATCCACATTTTTTTGTGTTACAGCCTGAATTCAAAATGGATTAAATATTTATTTCTCACACAACTACACACAACACCCCATAATGACAAAGTGAAAACATGTTCAGAAATGTTTTGCAAATGCATTGAAGATAAAATACAGAAACCTAATTTACATATTCATTAAAATCCCTTTGCTATGACACTCCAAATTGCTCTCAGGTGCATCCAATGTCATTTGATCATCCTTGAGATGTCACTACAACTTGATTGGAGTCAACCTATGGCCAATTCAATTGTTTGGACATGATTTGAGAAAGAAACACCAGTCTATATAAGGTCCCACAGTTGACAGCGCATGTCAGAGCAGACACCATATCCAAGTCCAAGAAACAGTCCGTAGATCTCTGAGATAGAATTGTGATGAGGCATATATCTGGGGAAGGGTAGAAAACAATTTATATCGTGTTGAAAGTTTCCAAGAGCAGAGTGGTCTCCATCCTTGAGAAATTGAAAATAATATGGAGCTACCCAGACTCAGACTAGAGCTGGCCGTCTGACCAAACTGAGCAACCGGGCAAGAAGCACTCTGACAGAACTACAGACTTCCTTGGCTGAGAAGGGAGAACCTGCCAGAAGGACAACAGTTTCTACAGAGGCCAGCCGGAAGCCACTCCTGAGAAAAAGTTACATGACAGCACGCCTGAAGTTTGCAAAAAGGCATGTGAAAGACAGATAAGGCAAAAGATTTTGGTATGATGAAACACAAATTTAACTCTTTGACCTGAAAGCAAATTGCAATGTCTGAAGAAAACCAGGCACAGCTCAACACCCGTCTAACACCATCCCTACCGTGAAGCATGGTGTGACAGCTTTTCAGCGGCAGGGACTGGGAGACTGATTAGCATAGAGTGAACAATGAACGGAGCCAAATACAGTCAAATCCTTGAGGAGAACCTACTTCAGAGTGCAAACGACAGACTGAGGCTAAGATTTACATTCCAACAGGACAATGACCAAGCATACAGCCAAAGCAATGCTGGAATGGCTTCAGAACTAGAATGTGAAAGTCCTTGAGTGGCCCAGCCAGTCTGTGTAAAGACTTGACGATTGCTGTTCACCGCCGTTCCACATCTAATTTAAGAGCTTGAGAAAATCTGCAAGGAATAATGGGAGAAAATCCCCAAAACCAGATGTGCAAAGCTGATAAAGACATACCCAAGACGACTCAATGCTGTAATCACCGCCCAAGGTGCATATACAAAGTATTGACTCAGGTGTGAATACTTATGCAAATTAGATATTTCTGTATTTCATTTTCAATAAATTTGCTACAAAATAAAAACATGTTGTTTTCACTGTCATTATGGGGTATTGAGAAATTATGTCATTTTAAATTCAGGCTGTAACAACAAAATGTGGAATAAGTCAAAGGGTACGAATACTTTGAAGACACTGTACATATCACACGTTATGGCACTTGCAGTAATTGCTGACACAAATGGACACATTGCCAACTAAAACCCTACACCAACTAGATACACAAATACCCACTTTACATGCCATTTCGGGTACACAAGGGCACGGTCGACTATAGCGAGTGGGTTTAGCACAGCTAAGATCAGGGAGGATTATTGTAGAGGCTGTTGTATAGCATGGCAAAGTGGAATCTTATTGTGGTGCAGGGCGTGGCAAGGTACAACAAGGCTTGGTGGTACATTGGGTCATGTTGGCCAGTAACAGTACAATGGGCAAAAAAAACATAACTGATTTGACAAAGGTGCAGGCAGACAGAACACTTAGAAAAGTAAGAATGTATCTGCACACTAACGCTCCCGATGCAATGGATTTATCAAATAACCAACATCGAATAATATGCATTGCATCAGTGCTATAGAATTCAGATACACTACATGTCCAAAAGTATGTGTACACACCCTTCAAATTAGTGGATACGGCTATTTCAGCTACACCCGTTGCTGACAGGTGTATAAAATAGAGCACACAGCCATGCAATCTCCACAGACAAACATTGGCAGTAGAATGGCCCGTACTTAAGAGCTCATTGACTTTCAAAGTGGCACCGTCATAGGATGCCAACTTTCCAACAAGTCGGTTCGTTAAATTTCTGCCCTGTTAGAGCTGCCCCGGTCAACTGTAAGTGCTGTTATTGTGAAGTGGAAACGTCTAGGAGCAACAACGGATCAGCCGCAAAGCGGTAGGCCAAACAAGCTCAAAGAACAGGACCGCTGAGTGCTGAAGCGCGTAAAGATTGTCTGTCCTCGGATGCAACACTCACTACAGAGTTCCAAACTGCCTCTGGAAGCAACGTCAGCACAATAATTGTTTGCCGGGAGCTTCATGAAATGGGTTTCCATGGCTGAGCAGCCGCACACAACACTAAGATCACCATTGGCAATGCCAAGCGTCGGCTGGAGTGGTGTAAAGCTCGCCACCATTGGACTCTGGAGCAGATTCACCTCTGGAATGATGAATCACACTTCACCATCTGGCAGTCCGACGGACGAATCTGGGTTTGACGGATACCAGGAGAACGCTACCTGCCCCAATGCATAGTGCCAACTGTAAAGTTTGGTGGAGGAGGAATAATGGTTTGAGCTAGGCCCCTTAGTTCCAGCGAAGGAAAATCTTAACGCTACAGCATACACTGACATTCTAGACGATTCTGTGCTTCCAACTTTGTGGCAACAGTTTAGGGAAGGTCCTTTCCTGTTTCAGCATGACAACGCCCCCGTGCACAAAGCAAGGTCCATACAGAAATGGTTTGTTGAGATCGGTGTGGAAGAACTTGACTGGCCTGCACAGAGCCCTGACCTCAACCCCATCGAACAACTTGGAATGAATTGGAACGCCGACTGCGAGCCAGGCCTAATCGCCCAACATCAGTGCCCGACCACACTAATGCTCTTGTGGCTGAATGGAAGCAAGTCCCTGCAGCAATGTTCCAACATCTAGTGGAAAGCCTTCCCAGAAGAGTGGAGGCTGTTATAGCAGCAAAGGGGGGACCAACTCCTTATTAATGCCCATGATTTTGGAATGAGATGTTCAACAAGCAGGTGTCCACATACTTTTGGGCGTGTAGTGTACATCAATTTCTTAGTAGCAGTAACACTCACCTCTGCCAGCAACGCCCCTCTCCCTGCGACCACGGTCGGCCACTTTATCCACAGAACACATTGCAAACCCATTCTCCTCTGGCCGCACTAAAAGGAGAGGCAAAGAGAGAAACAATTACATACAAGTCAACACACTCAAAAACACAAAGATGGGATTTATCTAACACACTTCCTATCACATCTCTCCCTTGGGAGTCCCCCTCTCACCCTCTCTGCTACGGTTGGTTCCACGGCCCCTCCTGTTGGGGACCCCGCGGCCCCGGCTTGCATCGCGATCTCCTCTCTTCTCTCGGTTGTCCTTCATCTCCGAGGGTACTCCCTCCTTCCCCGGGCCTCGCGCCTTTTTCCCAACTGTCTCCCAGGAGGTCTGACAGACAAAGATAACTTATTGCAAACACGAAGACACTCAACACTAAATAAGCAAACTTGGAAAATAGGTAGTAGATTTAGGTTCTGAGAATATAGAGTGCAAACTTGGTACTGATTAGTCAAGTGGTTAAAGGGGCTATCTGCAATTGGTACACCCCCCCCAAAAATGTTTACCTTTAAATCAATTATGTATACTCATGGATTCTTAAAGAATAGAACTTAAAAATGCCACATTAGCTTAGTTCAACTGTCGCATTCCATCAGAAGCCAAAATACAACCGTGTTTTACTCCTTTGTTTGTAAACAATGTAAACAAACACTATAGCCACAAAACATGGTAAAACTATCATTTTTATCTCATGGATGGTCAGTCCATAAATCGGTCTATGAATTTGAGAGTGGTTACATTTCTTCAGCCCTATCACTCAGCTGTTTACCAAAACAGTAGCGAGGTGTCCACTGTTGTTGTTTGAACTACAGATTACCACTTTAATGAGAGTTCGTGCCACTGGATGTGTCAGAGCATGGGTGCGCGTGAGCGCCTGCGGGGACCCTCACTGTGTCAGAGGTGCTTTCCAGCAGGAAATTGATGGCTCTGTTGACATCCTCATTGCAGTCATGGAGGGCCACCATGCACTCATCTTGGGTCTTCCCAGTCACCTCAATCAGCTGGGGGAACACAATCAGCAAGTGTGCACATAAACAACTCAGCTTTACTGACACAAACACACCCACACAGACAGGTGTGGGGCTAGTGTGCATTGGTACTGTACTTAATCATACACAGATTAGGCTACATAAATATGCCACATTTTCACAACTTGTTTCACACTGTACTCACCTGTTTGACCTTATCCTCAAAGTCTGCATCATTTTTGTCGTAGATCATCTGGGCAAGCCGAATCTGTTCTGCTGTGGCCTGCATTCAAAGAGGGCAGTTACACACACGGCAACTATTGTTGGCTTGTGTAATGAGACTATAAAAAGTGATATGCACATAAAAAATGTTTACTGTAATGGCAAGAATAACATGAGAACCAAAAGGTACACAGTGTACATTGTGACGCTACTCTGAAAGTGTGTATGAAACTCACTTGTATCTGTTTCTGTGGCTGTGTGGTTTGTGTGGTAGTGGGCAGCGCTCTGTCCCGAGTTCCTCGAGCTGGATTGCTGACCACTGAAGTCATCATATACAGTATATACAAAACAATGTATGTACAAAATAGAAAAATCTGAAACAGATTATGGGGGATCTTCAATCAGTGAAAGGGACATCAATAATTTAAACCTGCTAGACAAGCCTTGGATCTCTGTACTGTATACAGTACGGAGCCTTGCTTTTGTTAACTTTGCCTGTGCCATGTAAGACTAACCCCATCCATTGCCCCTCATGTTTAAATTTAGACATCCAGACCAGGGGGTGGTTGTTCTGGTGTCAGCTTACATATCTCATGCAGTCAAAAACTGTCTCACAAACATAGCTAGATGTACAGGTCAAACAAGCATCATACATACATCTGGCTAAGGTTAGAACATCATAGACTCGAGTTTATAAAATGGCACTGTGAGTATTGACTACTTATAAAACAGGGCAATTATGTTGCTCTGTATTGACATGGCCAAGTAGTTTGGTATGGCGGTGAATATGAAGCTAGTGCGTGTAGCTAACGTAGCTTAGTCAGCTATTTTGAAAGTTCTAACTCGGGCCTTGTGCAACCCACAGCACCTATTCCAAATCATGGGCAGCCATTTGGGATTGCAAAAAACGAATTTGCGACGTGCCAAGGGTTAATGTGCCCGTGAAGTTAATAAAAACAACTAACGTTAGTTAGCTAAATTAGGCCTCGCTAACGGACTGGCAAGCGGATATATGGCCTAGGTAGTTAGCTAACGTCAGTTGGAAAATCAACTGATTAATTTAATATTATGGTAGTGCGTAGCTGGCTTGTTGGCACTCGTCTCGCTAACAAAACAACTGCCATTATTAGATATTGTGACATCTGCGTTCTCTAATCCGGGTGGGAACACATGAACAAACCAGATTTTGATTATATTAACTAACTACTAAATTAGGCTAGGGTAGTTAGGTAGCTAATTTAGACGAGCGTCTTCGTTATTGAACGAAAATAAATCTTACTAAAATATTTGTTAGCAGGATTGCGTTATTTGCAGGAATCAGTGCATCCCAAAATTATAGCTTCAGCGCTTGTTTATTTCGATGATTCACATGTCAAGAGGATGACTAACGTTGACTTGCTAACTAACGTTAGTTATAACATTGCCAATAAAGAGTATTTGTTCAAATGTCCAAATTGAGATCGGACAAAGCCCAAACTAACTAGCTAATTGCCTCAACGTTAAATATCAAAATGTTTTAGGTATTAATCCCATACTGCCCCATAGACAAGCATGCTTACGACGTTAATTCACAGCAGATCACTTGAGTTCTCTGAGATAAAAATAAACAATGTTGAGGACGGAAGTCTGTGTGTAACCGGCTAATATTAGCCAGTTAGCTAGCTACTACTGGTCGCTCACATTCGACCAGAAACATTAGTTACTCCACACACGTCAACTTATGTTAAATTAACTAATACAATGTAGTAACGTCAGCTATGTATAACTTGTATAAAGTACTATAATGTAACCCGAAACTATTTGCTAACTAGAAGCGTGTGAACATGGCTAACTAACCAGTAGTTACTACTTGACCCGTGGGTTAGCTGATAGCATACTAGCAAATGTTTCTAGCATTTGAAAACGATCGAACAATGCAATTGGTACGGCAGGGCTAGCATCTCGCTAGCTCCATCCGCACCTCGTCGTCACTTTAGCACTTAAGTGGCTAACTGGTAACGTGAAATGATGGCCCAGTCTGTCTCTTCTCGAATAGTATTACTGCAGTGAAGTGGATCAAACGCATACAACAACTGCCCGCACTGTATTTTTCGTTTATGTTATCATAACAAACCTTTTTATTTCTTTACCTGTTAACACGCTTCGCTCAGCCAGCAGCAGATGCCGTCACGTGACCCACCGCACTGTTGTTCAACCCTAAATAACTGAACCAGCCACTCACAACAGGCCTAGCAGATCAGATGGTTTTACGCACTCTGCTCGTGTACGTGCTTGCTCCCTCCACCTCAGGAAAGCGCAGTCAGAGAGAAAGAGGCGAAGAGAGAGGGTTTCCTCAGCCCCAAATGTGTCCAGATCATGAATAATTAAAGAGATTCTCCTGTTCTTAAAAATGTTTTTTTTTTAGCAATTGAGGAGTTTTTGTATGGGGGGGGGGGTCAATGACAGAGTGTCGAATTTAGTCAAGAAAAAAATGTATTGCTATTTTGATAGGTGGCTTATTTGATCTAATATAAGTTTCATAATGCTTAGGGTGTTATGCACGTGACATCCAGGCAACTTTGAGAAAAAACACTTTATATCAGAGTTGTCCCTGTTGAAATTCGAGACGGTCTATGCATATTCATGAGGTTAGTATAGCATCTCCCCACCCCCATAACTGTAGGTGGCAGTAAATCGCCAACCACATCGGGATTTCAAAATTCAGAGGAGAGTCGCACAGATATTTTTTAGCGGGCCAGAAAAAGGGCAGTTATTTGAAAATGTATGATTTCTATATACTTTGTCTAGTTTTAGATGTTCAAAAGTTGCCTGTAGTGTTTTTTAACCTCCAAAAAACACAGAATGTGGATCTAGTGTTGGTATGCTTATCATTCAGCGCACTTGGTTCGCAAATTAAGTTCAGAGGTGCTAAGTACTCTTGGCCAGCAAATGCTATTTGTGTGTCTGAGCCTTTACTCAAACCTCCCGCGGGCCAGATTGAATGGGCTCACGGGCCGAAGTCGGCCCGCAGGCCTTACGTTACCCACCCCTGCTCAAGGGAATCACATCTTATGTTAATTCTTATCTACCAAAATGACCAAAGAAAAGGAAGGTATTACAGTCTGATATAGACATAGGGCGAAAACACAATGTGATTAAACTATTTTGTGAGCTCAAACCCAAAATGTTAGTTATCAATCAAGAGACCAATGGATTTTATTCCTGCCCCACGACTATCTTCACTGGACACAAGCAAAGCAGTACATTTTACATTGACATTTTAGTCATTTAGCAGGCCGTCTTCTCTTACCCAGAGCAACTTACAATCAGTGCATTCAACTAAGGTAGGTACAACCACATATGCATCACACAATCATTGCAAAATGTTCAAAATAGCTGCTATCTGCAAAATCAGGGACTCTGCTGCTCGGACAGCAATACATTTCCTACTCTGAAAACTAGGATCTTCTCTGTTCATGACAGAATAACCGAAGACTGAGAAATGTTTGTCAAGGAGGCCTATTGTACTGTCAAATGTCAATGTTGGCCTAAGATTACTTCTGTGTACATTCTTGTGGTTGGGCACAAAAATTGTATCTGGTCTGGTATTCCTGAGACATGATGAAGATTATGACTGTCTAGCATCTCCTCAGTCCTCTAGGATGTACAGTGAAACTCAATCAGAAGTTATACATGAGGTGACCTCTGTCCATCTTTCTTTGGTCGCAATCAACAAATGGTAGACAGTCAATGGAGAGCACTACTCTCAAACCAAGTGTCCTATTCACCAACAGAAATAGTAATCGCAAAGAATCTAATGAATCCGATCCATGATTTATCAGCTAGTATATTGATATATCTCTCTTTGGAATACTTGCATGTACAAAGTGCTGAGTTCTCACCATATCATGCTGCTGGCACAACAGTGTCCCCTCTCTACAACACAGAGACTCCATCTCCTCCAACTGCTCCCAATGAGCCTGGATAATACACCACCTGAGGAACACAGAAGGGAGAGAGAGAAACAGAGCGGGAGGGAGGGAGAGATGGCAAGATAGAGAGGGGGATGAGTAAGAAACCATAAACCTATGTAGTATCTAAATAATGATGCTAATTATGCTGTGAGAACAAGGAGTCCGCTTACACTGTACTTTGATTATAAAGGTTTATTATTTCAAAAGATTTCAGCGTAAATTTACAGACATCTGCAGGCATCTGGAGAACAACGGACCCGATCTAATATGTTGTTCTGTCCTCCTTTGTCCCAACCAAGTATTTATAATCTTTAACATGATATGGGTGGTTTCCCCTACAGACCAATCCCATGACTCCACACAACAGACTTCCTCTGTTTTAGGGTGCCCCTATAGAACTGCTCTCCAGATGCTTCCCTAAGCTGAATCAACATCCTCTAAGATACCATTTGCAAACGTTAGCAAAGTCATAAATTGCTTAGACACCACGTATTTCCCCCCTTCGAGACTAATTAAGTCTCGAAAACAAAAAGAATAGGATTATGACAAATAACAATTTCTCTTATTGAGTATCTTTAACAATAAACCAAAAACAAATTTTTCTATGGAGTGTAAATACATTTCTATGAAATATGAACAAATCTTTATGGAGTGTGAGAGCGAAAAACCTGTCTGGCAGCTTTCTTTCCAAATATCCATCCATCAATCAAGACAGTAAAATTCTCTCACGGCCCCTCTGCCCCAGGCAACCACTTAAGTACTCCAGATCAATTCATAAATCTTTATCAATGCATTTTAGAATATGATGCAATTTGAATACACATGACAGCCTCAGCAAACAAAATACAATCAAAAATGTCCACACTAGGCTGGTCGACCCATCGGACCCTCATGTGGATTCTCTCTATCCCTGCCTAGACCCAATATCCCTAAGCATCCACGAAATAAACAAAAACATCTGAGATCCCCACATGTACCCAATAACAGCAAATATCATTCTTCAAAAATGTATACAGAAAGAATATGACACAAATTATGTATTACACATGCAAATATGTCTATTTATCATTGCAGACACTGGAATGTAGTCCACTACACTTCATCTCCTCAGCAGTGTCGACTTCCAATGCAACGTCGATGATGGAATCTGAACATTTCCACACCTTCCTTGTTCCACTTCCTCCAGTCCATTCATATTGTCCATGTCTGAGTATTTGAATCCCCTCTACACATTCCCCCATTTGCTTCTGGAAGAAAAGAAAAGACCAAACAGTATATTTTGCAAAACAACACATTCAAATTAAAACATCAATATCAACTAAAAATGATATATACAATTATATATAAAATGAATCACATTCCATTTCTCCCCTTTGATTCATCACAAAATACTAAAATCACACTAATATTTAAAAACATGTGAAAAATGATCGGATATTCAAAATGGATATCTATCCATCAATACTCCATCCAGTCCCACTTGTTCATCTTCATCTAGATCAGTAACAGTTAACAACGGCATCTGAGTGTTTTCTCCAGGCATCACAACTCCAACCCATCTCAATATCATAGCCTTCGCAAAAGTTAATAACAAAGTACAAAAGCAAAACATCACACACAGCGCTATCAGAGCTGCTACTAAAATCTGAACTATCACTGCTCCCACTGGGCCTAACTGATCTTGCAACCAAGCCTTCGCTGACCATCCAGCTCCTTCAGATCTACCAAACGCATCCCTTATATTCTTCAATGCATCTATAACACTAGTGATATTATCGGAACTATCTGGGATCAAAGTATAACAATCATCCCCTGTCAAATTCATAGCCAAACATAAGCCACCTTGTTTTGCTAAAACATAGTCAAGAGCCATGTCATGTTTCAACAGCGTCAGTCTGTGACTTCTTTGAGTATTCGACAGAAGGTTAAACCCTCTTATTGTTTCATTTGCAAAACCCTGCAAAGTATAGGTAATATTATCAATGTGATCTGCCAAAAATGTTACACCATACCATGGAAAAAGTCCAAGTCCCCACTTCTCTCCTAGACTTATCCTCCAATGGTAGGCTTCCAGACTATGAAATTTCGCCATGTCCCTTTTCACCCTATTTCCAAACCTAGAATCAGATTTATCTGTGTCCGGTGCTTCCCCTCTTTTAATGGTAAAAACCTCATATGGAAGCTTCAACGTCGACATGTAACAACATCCTGTCCATCCATAGGGTAAGAATATATATGCTTTATCACCACAAACCCACCAAATATCTCTAAAATTCCCAATAGTCACATTACCAGGCAAAAGCTGATCTTTCACCATCAAAGTCCTGCTCTTCTTACTAACTGGAACATAAAAAGTTACATTATATTTCTCATTACTAACCTTATGTTCATGCTTACCCAAAGTCATCATATAATCATCACAATCTGATATTCCCATAAACATCCCCTTTCCATCATATGTTTTATTTTAACAAAAACAGCTTTTAGCCCTCACGGGTTTCACCTCCAATGCTTCAGGAATCGCTGTTAACTGATTTTCCTTCCCATCTAACAAATTCACATAGGGTAATTAACTTAACCAAGAACACTTAAACCTAGGCCTAAACAAATGCTTCGACAATGACATTATTGTATCTGTTAATGATTGTTGCTGATACAACAGCCATGACAAAGCATAAGATTTACACATACTTGATAGAGGTTGAGCTACCTTCTCTAAGATTGAACCCCATGTGCCTGGTGCTGGAATTCTCAACAGACATGGACCCTCAAGATTCCTCACTGATCTTACAGAATGAGTTAACTGCTGGAACCAAAGATTCCTACCTGCCCATCCATCTTTAATTTGCAAAACAGAAGAATCAAATCCATATGCCTTCCATTTAGTTTCTCTCTTCCCTAACGAGCGGTATTGATCAGACATATCTTCTTGTCTTCCATTAAAATCAAAGAAATCATCCTGTACCTCCATGATAGTATTCTGCACTATTTCAGATGAATCTACATCATTCTCTACTACCATCTGCTCTCCTATTTCAACACTATCCTTACTACCATTGACAGCACTCTCCATCCTTATCATAAACTCCTGAGTCACTCTTACTACATCCTTTAGTTTCAGAAAAGTTGTTGTTGGTGTCTGTGTCATATTTTCCTGAATTTGTTATTGCCGTCGTACCATTAATCTCTTTCAATGTTACTATTAAAATAGTTGCTTTAGTTCATGTATTAACACTCTTAACTATTTCCAGTGGGAAAGTTACAGATATCCTCTGTGTATTATTTACTGTTGGAGTGGCTACTGTAATATACTTCTCCTGAACTCCTTTGGTGACTGTGGAAGCTTCAACAGACTTCAAATCTTCCATCATAAGCGTCAACTTACGAGTTACATAGCCTTTTAACCAATAATTCTTAACCGGAACAAATTTTAATGCTTGCACTAAATAAGTACACATATATTCTCCCTGATCTTTCCATGTAACATTACGCAAAATAAGTGAGCAATCACTCATAACCCTCTTCCACTTCATATCGTTGTACAAAATATACTTCATTTGACTAGGGGGCACAGCTTCTACTTCTGGTCCTGATAACAACACTTCTTCTCCATAATTATCTCTCCACTGAACTCTAAATTTCCCTTCACCACTGTTTTCTCTCTCGTACTAACATTGAAGCTTAGCTGACTGTCCTAGAGTTCCTTCAACCCTAGTTTTCTTAACTTTTTAGTCTGACTTTTTCTCCTAATTTTTCAAAAACCATTTCACTGATTCATCCACAAATTCCTTTCCCACTAATTTTAGGATATGTGATCGGGAAGTCCCCACCTGCTTATGACTTCTTTACACAAGAACTTGGCAAACGATTGAGCATCTGATAGATTAATCTGTATTTTAAGAATAATGACTAAAGGATTTCACCCCAAATACAGTATAAATGTGTAAACTGTGTTAGAATTATCAACCCACTAACAGAGGGGGGCGGGACTAAACATTCCAGGGTGAAGGAGAAAGGTGGAAACTGTTTAAGAAAGCCTCCTAAAGGTGGGCGGAGCAAAGTGCCTTTGTGTGTCAAGGGGTATAAAACAGGAGGGTATGGGTTTTGGCGCCAGAGCTCTCCATGAATAAAAATACAGATTATTCTTGCTGGTTGTGGACCTTGAATCATTTATGATTAAAACCAGAGCCTTACAACCTCTGGTAATGACTCAAGCTTAGGTTGAATTAGAGATAAAAATTATCTTAACAGAGTGGTCCTTCAAGCCGGATCTTAAATACGTCTTTGTCGTTCTAAGAACACCGAAACCGTGCACGGGCGGGTGATTGCATCCGTGGAGAATAGTCCTGGCCTTCGACGTTAAGGTTATAAACAGGCCGGTGATTACTCTTATGAACGATAAAGACGTTAACGAGTTTGAAAAAGCATTTAAATCAAAACTGCAAGGAAAAGGTCAGTAATTTTTATTCATGTATTTTGGTGAAATGATTTGAACTTGTATAAGAATAGTAATTCTTGTGAAGGGCAGAGAATAGTTACCAAAATCTCAAAGGAAGTAATAATTATTATGATGGAAGAAAGGAGGGTCCGTAATTGACCCTAGGTAAATAGCTATTACCAAAATAATCTAGTTAATATTGACATTGTACGGGGTACAGTGGGACAATATAAACAGGGAGGGGGTCTGAAATGACTCAGGGTGAATGGCCATCACCAAAATAAACTAGTTTTTATTGAGATTGTACGGGGTACAGTGTTACGATATAAACAGGGAGGGGGATGATTTTCGTCGTGTGCTATGGATACATAAAACAGGTCAAAAGTCGCGTAAACAACTGGGGATTTGCTATAACTCTGTCTGTTTCATGAAACTGGAGCAGATACGACCTCTAGGTTACAAATAGGGTTAGCAAATGGTTGTATAATGTTGTGTACGTGTGAGACTTGAGAATCCATCGGAATACGTGATAATTGTTTCAAGGAAGGAGCTAAAAATAAGTCACGTGAGAAAAAATGGTTATCTGACTCTTTTCATGAAACCGGAGTTTTAAATAGAAAACTCTGGGTTAGGGGTTAAATAATTTTAAATGGTTAATTACAAAAGCAGATCATAACATTGGCTCAAGAGACACACTAATAATAGCTCCTAGGAGAATAATTCTGGATTGAATTATTACTAAACGGGGGGATTTCTTATTTTTCCACCATGGGAAATAAATATTCTAAAGAGGTCAGAGAATTAACGGGGGATGAAAGATATATGTTAGGAAGAGATCGAAGGAATATGTTTTATGGATCCATTTGGGAGAAGAGGTATGGATTTATTGGGCATCTCGATGTGGAAAAGTTAAAAGTTATGATTAAGCAGATGCATGTAAACTGTGGAACGGATTTGAAAAAACAGCGAGGGGAGGGGCTAGAGACAGCGAGGGTCTTTTTTAAGCGCGAAGGAGAGAGGAAGGGCTTAACTGTAACAAAGGAATATTTGGCAAGGGTGTATGGCCCCGTGTAAATACTGTAACAGAACAGGTCATAACCATCGTGACTGCAGGGGTAAAGGAAAGGGCAGTGTCGGAGATAGGACAGTCTATTTTTTGGTTAAACGGGTAAAATGTTTGAAAAAATGATTCGTGTCGATTAAGAATTGGCTAAAAACACCACGAAGGGATTATTTGAGAGGTACCTATATAATTCCAACGATATATACGTATGAACTTTCTCACCCAAACGTAGACGTACATCATGAGTGAGAAAGTAGAGAATATTTACATTTGCATTTTTGGTCAATTGGCAGACGCTCTGGTCCGGAGCGACTTGCAGGAGCAGTGGGGGTTGGGTGCCTTGCTCGGGGGCACATCGGCAGATTTTTCGCCTGGTCGGCTCGGGAGTTGGAGCCGGCGACCTTGGTTACTGAAACGGTGCGCTTGGTTACTGGGCTACCAGCCAGTGGATATGAGTTTAAGGTTGTGCCGTTGTTTGATTAGGTGATAAGGTTATGTGATAAGGTTTAGTGGGTAATCGGACCATAACTAAAGTGGTTATAGAAGTAATGTATAAATAGTAGAGAGCCAATAAAGGGTTCCATTGAACTATTATGTTGTGTTGGGCATTTGAATGGCATAAGGTGAAATCTGTGTGTATGAGGGAATTCAACGGCTGGTATGAATGATAACCGGATACTACTTAGTATTTGGTTGGTTAATGCTGAATAAAAGATTTGAGGCGTAGTTGGGGGGTAACTAGGAAGACGCACTTATTCAATGGGGAATGGGTGTAGGGAGAGAGAGTTTTTACGTGTATTAAAAGTTGCATTAGATAGCTTTAGTAGTATTCTAGATAGGTCTATGAAAATATGTTACAAGTACGAATGACATTATTTCCTAAGAAGGAAGATTTGTAGGGAAGGTCCCCGCGCCTCCCCCATAATATAGGAAGGAGCAGGAGAGGGGGGAGAGGTGAGAGACAGTACATAGTTCAGATGGTAGGAATGTCATTAAGTGTATGCTTATCAACGATATCAAGTATTTGTTTTATTAATTGGGGCCGAATCAGAGAGAACGGTTAAAGAGAGAAAATACAAATAGTTGGTAAATTTTAGAACGATAATTTATTTTCGTTACGGGGAAGCAAGTGGCATTGGCTGTTGTGCTGGGGGAATAGTGCCAGCCTGTTCTGGATTTGTTATAAAGAAATGTATATTTTAAACTAAAGTGATGGAATAGGCTACAATTATAACATTATCAGAAAAAGGGCACAATATAATTTGTAATAGTTATTACAATTATTATTGATAGTTATTATAGTTATTATCATTGATTCAGTAATGATAGAAGGATAGTAGAGGAAAGGCAAGGGATTAAATCTCATTTAGGGAAATAAGAAGAGTATGAAATATTAGGGAGAAAATACCATTAACTGAGGGAACATTTGATGTAACCGTGATTGTATTGGCTAAAAACTGAAATATGACATTTACAGGGGGGACAGGAACAATAGAAGGGGAGACAGATTTTCCTAAGGGGTTGAAAAAATAATTGATAATGGATCATTTGAGATGAGATCACATGTAGCAGATTTAGGGTAATCAATTAAATAATCATTGTATAATCGAGGAATTTTGAGTGGTTTTATGGATTAGTTATGAGGAATTAGATTGATACAAACATTATTGATGGGTTAAGACTGGGGATATCTGTATTATGTTTTGTGTGTGCTACCATCTTTAGATTACTGATGGTAATTGAAGGTTAACAAAATGTATAACCAGGAGAAAGAGATTAGCTTATCTCATTGGAATGTTGCTAAGAGTGATGGGGAGCAGTAGTGAAGTTAGGCAGTATTTAGGTCATAAAAGGGAGCTACCAAATTAAGTTGAGCCTGGCTATCTTTGATTGTTGTTTTTCAATTGGGTTTTTCAAATAAATAAAAAACACACCCAGCATGATGTTTATAAAGAGTTGTTATGTTGAATTTAGGGGATTTTCAACAGTTCATAGGTGGTATTTACTATGCTGTGGGATGGAACGGTTTGTTGGGGGATATTTGAACCTAAATTAATGCAACAAGCTGCAGTAATCAGAGGAATGTACAATCTAAGGCGAGACAGCTATTGCCTAGATCATTGATTTAGCAATAGGATCAGTAAGATAGGGACTAGAGAATTTTTTTTTTTTTTAATGAAGAATGATGAGCTTTTTGGTGATGATGGACTGCTGTAAAGCTTGGGTACTCCATTATGTACTGCATACTGGTAAATTAAGTGATCTTATCTATGGGAAGGCAATGGCAGCCCATGGTAAAATCATTTGGAATTCTAAGGAGGAAGAACAGTTTATGTTGTTGCTCTCTTCCCAAACAGTCTTAGCTTTTCATACATATATCAGGGAAGTTACCAAAATGGTAGAGAGTAAATAGGGATATGACATTGGTTGTGATTTAAAGATGGTGAGGTTTTTTTTGGTGGGCTATTAGATATAACTGGGTTAATCACAAATAAAGAGGCAAAAGACAGTCTCAAAAATGAAAGGCATGGCAATTGGTTGATAAATTACCTAAGTGATTGTTTAGGTAGGTGGTAATATTGACACATGAGCAGAACTATGTGTCAAGAGGGGGGAAGAGGCTAATTGTAGGATTAAATAATATACGAAGGAGAGGACAAAATACTTAAAAAAATTTTTTTTTATACATACAGTCTAGAAAGAGAATGCAGTCAGAAATTGTTAGATTAATCTGAACATGTGTGAAGATAGTTTATTAACCACACCCGTATGTTAGAGGTTTTGTGCCCCACATGTGAACTAAAGGAGAAGGTGACCCACTCTATCTAACCAGGTGACTGGTGAGCATCCAGTCACTAGAAGAATAACTGGAAGGAGGCCTGTTGGGAAGGGCCCTATCAGGTTATATTGGTCACCGCCTTGGCCATTAGAATAGCAGAGAGAGGAACCTGGGTCCATGTTACCCACTGCAAGAAGGTAAGACCACATACAAGCACTACTTAGCACACGCAGAGTTGGAGAGAAGAACTAGACCAATAGGGTCCGGGGATCACCTCTGTCAACGAAGATCTCCTACCCCGACCTATCATCACTGTAGTGTGTTCTTAGGGTGTGAGTATGGGGTGGTACCAAGCAGAAGGACTAAAGGCAGGAGAGGGTTGGCGGTTTTTGGGAATATGGGTGACCCTGAGCTGCATCATAGTCTCGGCAATAGTCTTGGTATGTCAAGATCCACCACCACCTCGCACCAATTACGCTATGGCCTTACCATTATTAAGAAATAAAAGGGAAGCGACCCGACATACTGACCGTCAAGGACGAGTGATCTACAAAATAGGAGTCAGAGAAGGGTGGGGAGTAAGATTCAAAATTAGGATTAGGGATCTTATCAGGACGGATAAGCAAGCAACGTGGGATTATAAAATCCCATTGTATTTATGTTCAGCTCCCTCGGCGGATTGTTCCTGGGCTCAGGTATTTAGAGATACTGGGGGACGGAGATATGAGACGGGGGGGGGGCTGGACGTCCAGATGGAGGATAAGAAGGTATAACGACAACCCCACGGAGATGGTAGTAACAATAGTAAAGGTCAATAAAGAGGACATGAAAAGAACTTACTGGGCTTGCGCGGACGAATACGGACGGGATACTTGTCTAAGATTACATTTGATGGAGTCAAAAGATATGGAGGGCACAGGTACTGTCATTAATCCATTAATAGCAATAGACCGAGTAGATCAGTCAAGGGATGACGGAGTCAATTCGACTAACCCGTCCACTATGAAAGATTTTCTCCTCCAAGAATGGAACCAAGGGGAAGTGGAGGGGGTCCCTGATGAGAATCTCTGGTTAAAGTGGATGAAGTACACCGCTAGGGCCTAGGGGGAGACCAATTGTTATGCATGCTCCATTGGGCGACCGACAATGTTGACCGCCCCAATGCCAAAGGCAATGTTTCCCTGTGTATTAGACCTGGGGTCCAATCAAAAAGAGCCCAATTGCACAGGGATTGGGCTGGCAAAGTTGACTTACTTGACCAGCCCACCTAGATTCACTTTAACTCCTGGCGAATACCAGTGTTGCAGACATAGAAATGGCACCCGTAACTTGGGTGATTTTGATGGCTGTAAGGAGAAAATTAATGTGACTGATTTAGATAAGGAAGGGAGGGGAAAAATTAGGAACCTTACCATCCCTCTGACTAATGCATGTACTAACAAAGGGAGCATTCGACAGACATTACCAGAAGGATGGGTGGGTACTTGTGCACCAGTATTGTTGGTCCAAACCTGCAAGAATTAGTCATCAAAGACCAGTGACAGGAAGAATAATCAGGAGGAGGAGAAATATAGGTCAGGAAGGAAATAGCCCAATTTGGATAGATGGTATAGGCATCCCCAGGGGTGTTCCAGACGAATACAAAGCTATGAATCAAATATGGGAGGGTTTTACCACAAAATGTTTCTGGTAGGTGACAATAAAAAAAAATGTGGATTGGATAAATTATATCTATTACAACCAACAACGATTTATTGACCAAACTAGAGATGCAGTAAAGGGGATTTCCGAGCGATTATCCGCCATCCCGCTCATAACTTAGTAGAGGTTGGTTCTAGATCAGGCAGAAAGGGCCGGTGTCTATAGAATGATAAGCCATTGTTGCACATTTATCCCTAACAACACCACACTGGATGGGACAGTCACCAGAGCTCTTACAGAATTAACTGCACTAAGTGAAGGATGAACTGAGAACTCAGAAGTTAGTACATCGTGGATAGGGTGGTTTGATGAAATATTTGGTAAATGGAAAACCATAGCAGCCACCATCTTAGGAGCGTTCAGTGTTTGTATGGGTATTCTTGTATTATGTGGTTGTTGTCTTGTTCCCTGTGTCCGAGGATTGGGGAGTCAGGCGTTGGTGAAATGCAGTATCTAAACAATGATGAGAGATGGACTGACTCCGGACTCTGACCAGGGGAATGTGAAAAACGATCCTCCAGGCTTGGTGGATGACGAGGATTTGGACCCTGAAAGACCGCAATTTGATGAAATGTTTATTAGTTCTGACGTGATCTCTGAGATTAATCATGCTTGTAAAATACATTTATCCTGAATGTGAAGACATTTAGTCAAAGGGGTGGATTGTTAGATTAATTTGTATTTTAAGAATAATGACTAAAGGATTTCACCCCAAATACAGTATAAATGTGTAAACTGTGTTAGAATTATCAACCCACTAACAGAGGGGGGCGGGACTAAACATTCCAGGGTGAAGGAGAAAGGTGGAAACTGTTTAAGAAAGCCTCCTAAAGGTGGGCGGAGCAAAGTGCCTTTGTGTGTCAAGGGGTATAAAACAGGAGGGTATGGGTTTTGGCGCCAGAGCTCTCCATGAATAAAAATACAGATCATTCTTGCTGGTTGTGGACCTTGAATCATTTATGATTAAAACCAGAGCCTTACAACCTCTGGTAATGATTCAAGCTTAGGTTGAATTAGAGATAGAAATTATCTTAACAGCATCTTTTAGCTTAGTTTGACATCTTATGCACCTCTTGGTGTAGGAATGTAACCAAGAATAACAGTCACCCCCTGTAAACATTATTTTTCAGACAGATTGTGCACCTGCCTATGACATAGTCAATCTGTTCAAGCAAATTTGGTTCCCAAAAACCCTACTCCTTTATAATCTTTCTCCTAACCTCCCCCCTTGCAACATGAGCTAACCCATAGCTTCCTAAATCATCAGACCTAATAGGTCTAGAGGCACTACTATCAACCCCTCATGGTTTCTCCAAAACAACAAACATTCTTACTCTGAGGATTTTTTCTATTGTCTTCAAAACACCTGCTTTTGAAAGTCCTTCAATTTATGGTTCAATCCCTTGGATTGCTTCATCTTTCAATGGATACTAATTCTTCCAAGGAGGTCTGGCTCCTGGTTGAAGTTCAACTTTCACCTCAATCGGGCTGATTTCACAAGTCCAATATCGGTACTACTTTGAGACCACAAACATTCTTGAACTTGTTGCAACATCTCCTCTTCCATAGATTCTTAATCCATCTTCACACTTCAAATAGATTCATGTGTCATCCGTACAGCTTGTGGCTCTCCTTGTCCTTGAGCCGAAATCATTATTTTGAGAAATCGCTGATCTTCACTCCTCCAAATCCCCCGAATTCTCTTTCATCAGTACAAAAACAGCTTTCTCTGCTTCTGTCATAATTTCTCCTATTTGCTTCTGCTCAAGGTCACATGTGGCACACTCTTCTCAATTTCAAATTCTTTATCCAGATAATCGTCTGTGTTTATCTTCATAGCTGCTCCTTGTGGTTCTAAAATTATGCAACATGAGCTGAGTTGAACTTTATTTGGTTGATGACTCAACCATTCCCCTGAGTTCGATTGGGCAGCATTCTTGAAATATTTGAGCGTACAATGAAATGTATATTCCGGAAGCCTCGCATCTGGCATATTTGCCACAATAAATTTCTCCCATATCTTAGCCTGCTTCAAAAAATCTTCACTGAGATTTCCAATCCAGAATACTGAAGACGAATCCATCTCTGTCATCATCAACAATTGGTAAACCTTTTCCTTTGGCACTTCTACCAGACAGCCGTCTGGTGTACATCTTATTGTACAGTTCAACTTACACAATGCATCTCTTCCCAACAATGCAATAGGTATATGTTCTGATACCAGAATAGGTATTGTAATTTTCTGATTTTTATAGCAGAGCTCAATTGGTTCCTTAAGAGTAATCAACTGTTTTACTCCCTCAAATCCCTGTCCTAATTAGTTGATTTGACATAGTGAGATGTGTAACCTCTTCAGGCTGAACACAGATAAAAGCAGCTCCGCTATCCACCATCACTTCCAATGGTATGTTGTTTATTTTCACCTCTTTTTCCGGTCCTGATGCTACCAGCTGACACCCCCCTTTCGGATCTTCTGGGCACCCCTAGAATCCTTGCTCCTGGCCCCTATAAGGGTTCACCTGTCCTCCAGATGATCTTCACTTGCCCCTGTATCTTCCTCTGAAATTCCCTCTTGTGTTTCCTTCTGGCCCATTACACTCACAGCAAAGTCACCAACCTGTCCACAACTATAACACACTTCTGAAGATTGCTGGAAGTATGGCTTAAATCTTCCTCCTCTTCCTCTTTCTAAGCCTTCTCGTCCTCTTCCTCTCCAATTCTGTGTCTGTCCAGAAACTGTCTATGGATATGAAACAACTGGTACCGCTATTGGTGGCTGGTACAATTGCGGTTGGAACTGGTCCGGTTGAAGCTGTGGCAGTGATTGTTGATTTGGTGCACACTGATTCTGCATAACCAAAGCTTGTCTCTTCTCCTTCTTATTCTCCCCCAGTTGTATTTCATTGAGTTTTCTGAGAGCTTCTTGGTCCTGTTCTTTCTAGTTGTGTTCCTTTTTCCTGTACAGATCCACTTGATGGGCTATATGATCTATATAGACACCTTTTGTCATGCTTCCAAGTCCAACCACCTCTGCCAGTTTGCTCCTTACTGGTGAGGGCAGTCCCATCTGCAGTTTAGCTCTCAAAATTGACTGCTCAATTTGACTCACATCTGGATCATTTCCGGTAATATTTCTCCACACTTGATGAACTCTTGACACATACAGTGGGGAAAAAAAGTATTTAGTCAGCCACCAATTGTGCAAGTTCTCCCACTTAAAAAGATGAGAGAGGCCTGTAATTTTCATCATAGGTACACGTCAACTATGACAGACAAATTGAGGAAAAAAAATCCAGAAAATCACATTGTAGGATTGTTAATGAATTTATTTGCAAATTATGGTGGAAAATAAGTATTTGGTCACCTACAAACAAGCAAGATTTCTGGCTCTCACAGACCTATAACTTCTTCTTTAAGAGGCTCCTCTGTCCAACACTCGTTACCTGTATTAATGGCACCTGTTTGAACTTGTTATCAGTATAAAAGACACCTGTCCACAACCTCAAACAGTCACACTCCAAACTCCACTATGGCCAAGACCAAAGAGCTGTCAAAGGACACCAGAAACAAAATTGTAGACCTGCACCAGGCTGGGAAGACTGAATCTGCAATAGGTAAGCAGCTTGGTTTGAAGAAATCAACTGTGGGAGCAATTATTAGGAAATGGAAGACATACAAGACCACTGATAATCTCCCCTCGATCTGGGACTCCACGCGAAGATCTCACCCCGTGGGGTCAAAATGATCACAAGAACGGTGAGCAAAAATCCCAGAACCACACGGGGGGACCTAGTGAATGACCTGCAGAGAGCTGGGACCAAAGTAACAAAGCCTACCATCAGTAACACACTACGCCGCAAGGGACTCAAATCCTGCAGTGCAAGACGTGTCCCCCTGCTTAAGCCAGTACATGTCCAGGCCCATCTGAAGTTTGCTAGAGTGCATTTGGATGATCCTGAAGAGGATTGGGAGAATGTCATATGGTCAGATGAAACCAAAATAGAACTTTTTGGTAAAAACTCAACTCGTCGTGTTTGGAGGATAAAGAATGCTGAGTTGCATCCAAAGAACACCATGCCTACTGTGAAGCATGGGGGTGGAAACATCATGCTTTGGGGCTGTTTTTCTGCAAAGGGACCAGGACGACTGATCTGTGTAAAGGAAAGAATGAATGGGGCCATGTATCGTGAGATTTTGAGTGAAAACCTCCTTCCATCAGCAAGGGCATTGAATATGAAACGTGGCTGGGTCTTTCAGCATGACAATGATCCCAAACACACCGCCGGGCAACGAAGGAGTGGCTTCGTAAGAAGCATTTCAAGGTCCTGGAGTGGTCTAGCCAGTCTCCAGATCTCAACCCCATAGAAAATCTTTGGAGGGGAGTTGAAAGTCTGTGTTGCCCAGCGACAGCCCCAAAACATCACTGCTCTAGAGGAGATCTGCATGGAGGAATGGGCCAAAATACCAGCAACAGTGTGTGAAAACCTTGTGAAGACTTACAGAAAAAGTTTGACCTGTGTCATTGCCAAAAAGGATATATAACAAAGTATTGAGAAACTTTTGTTATTGACCAAATACTTATTTTCCACCATAATTTGCAAATAAATTCATTAAAAATCCTACAATGTGATTTTCTGGATTTTTTTTTCTCATTTTGTCTGTCATAGTTGACGTGTACCTATGATGAAAATTACAGGCCTCTCTCATCTTTTTAAGTGGGAGAACTTGCACAATTGGTGGCTGACTAAATACTTTTTTTCCCCACTGTAGGCTCTCTGATTTTCTTGTTGTCCTAGTGGGTCAATCAGAATGTTGTCAGGATGCACATTTGTTGGAAACGTATCTTTCAGTGCTCTCCACAGCCGATTTCTACTTGCAGCCAACAATTCAGGGTCATTCACTGCAGTCCCCACATATCTATTGAGTCCAGCTCTCTGAAATATTTCTTCCATATCTGGAATCCCAAGGAGATTAGCCAAAAGTATCTTAATGTCTCCTATGGCAGACTGTGTTCCCACCGTAATTTCTTAGAATTTTGAAATCCAAGGATATGCTCCATCTTGAAGAGTAGACAGCTTCTCAAGTATATCTGACATATCGGTATTTTGCAAAGGCTTATATTCTAGGTTCTGTCCTCAAAATATCATCTGGCATCATCTTCTTACTGGTGCCCTCTTTCCTTGGCCTCAATGTATACTTCTTCTCCAATTCTGTCACGATCGTTATAAGATGAAGCGGACCAAGGCGCAGCGCGATAAGCGTACATACTTTATTGTGTACACACACACACCAAAACAATAAACAAACGATACGTGAAGTCCTAGGTTAAATAACACAAACCTTAACGGAACAAGATCCCACAATACAAAAGTGCCAACAGGCTGCCTAAGTATGGTTCCCAATCAGAGACAACGAGAATCAGCTGCCTCTGATTGGGAACCACCCTGGCCAACATAGAAACACAACGATCTAGAACAGAAACCTAGAAAACTATAACATAGAACCTACACACCCTGGCTCAACATAAAAGAGTCCCCAGAGCCAGGGCGTGACAAATTCTTGGGATCCTTTTCTCAGCAGTTTTTTCTTCTGTATCTTCAGCTTCTTGAGTTGTTCTTCCAGTTCTCTTACTTCTTCTAAATGATTCTCCTTATCCAGGCATCTCGTTTTCTTCTTACTTTTGGAGTTTGGATTCATCTTTATGGTCGTTTCTGCTTTTCCTCTCTCTATTATTCAATCACTTTCATTATGTTGATGACGTCTGGGTTAAGAGTCCCTTCCACTGGCCATGGTTGTTCAATGTCATGCCAACGTTTATTCCATTTTCCAGATAACCTTGCAATACCATTAACTAGAGGATTACTATTTTGTACTACATCAACAGGAGTAATTACTTTCATAGTTTTGATGTCCTTTTTCCCCCTTGTAACAACTCTTTTATATTCCTTTATTGTGAATTATTGTATTATTTTAGACTATGTAGCTTATGTTTCCTCCCTTTTTTCTCTCCCCCCTCCCCCAAATTAATTAATTAATCAATCAAACAATTCATCAATTTATTCATCAATTTACTTATTTGTATCAATTTATTTTATTTTATTTTACCAAACTATTGATTAGTGGCAATCTTACCACATCCGATCAGGAAAAGTAAATGAAAGTAGTCAACTTCAGAGCAATCCAAAAAAAGAAAGACCTCTACTCCAGCAACACTACAGCACTCACAAACCAATTGCTTAATAAGCACCCAATGACCTTAATTTTACAGAATAATGTCAGTACTCGATTTCCAACACAACTCTAATCAAACCAACTTATGCACAAAAACTCCAATATGCAATTACATCAATTGATCAGTCTGTTGCCAAGTCCCTGTCAAATTGTCACAACATGAAATATGCTAGGCACACAAAATATCCTGTATGGGAAGGTAAGTTTTGTAAATAGAACAGTACTGGCCTTAATTTGACTGGATCTGTTGCAGCACACCCTGTCGCGTTATGCACTCGTCAGCACCTTCTCTCTCTCTCTCTGTCTCCTCCTTATCGTCTCTCATATGACAGAAGAACAAAGAACAGACAAGAATTTAGTATTTTATGCACTCACTGAGTTATTTCAACCATTCAATATTCCTCTGTTCACATTTGCGCTAAGAAATAAGCAAACAACTTAACTCAGGAATATTTATAGATAGCTCAATAACATTTTATTTTATTTATTTTTAATCCGTCAACATATCTCTAGTTTATCAATTCAATAGGTCTCAATCAAATAGTTTCATCGTTAAACAACAGCCGATTTAACAAACAGTCTACTCTATTAGTGTCTAAATCTCCCCCTTCTTCTCTGTCTGCTCTGAGTCTGCGTCTCCCAGCAGCTCAGTGCAGGCAGGGGAGTGGCATATTTGCGCTACGTAACTCTAAACTCATAAAATCCCACGCATGCGTAGTTCATTCACCAATGCGATTTCAGAGTGGAAGGAGCTCCCAAGCAGCTCTCTCCAGGCTAAACAACAGAAAGTAGACAGACCAACTGTACCTCCGTTCTTTCCCCCAACAGACAAACAGTAACACTTAACAGAGCTCACAAACCAACACAAAACATAGAACACAAATCCTACTTTGAAGTTTCTTAACTTCACTTATCCTAATCTGCAGATTTAAAGTTATTTTCTTATCCATTACAAAACATCTCTATACACTCTTAAAAACTCCTCCCTGTAGGCTCATGATATTCTAATAGTTAGTAAATGTTCTCTTTTTATAGAGACTCATAAGATTTTTAACCGTAACGTCCTTCCAGGGGGCTCATATATAGTTAACAATTATTAACGTTCTCACCAACGGAGACTCATAAGATTTTTAACCTTAACTTACATATTTCCTTATAAAAACAAAAACCCCTGTCCTCAACCAAAACATATATATGTATATATCTCTAACATAAATATTATCCTAACATGAGTCGACACACAGTTTAAACACAACAGAGACGTCTTTATTTAATTTTCTTTATTTTTTTTTCGTTCCTACGGACCCCTAAGGCAGTATTCTACCTCCATCGCGCCGTTTTTTTTCCATTGTTCCTAAATTTCTGCTACCACGAGTTCGCGGATATTCAATGAGCGGTTACATCAAACATATACTTCGTCAACTATAAGTTGAGCGGTAACTTGCAATAGAATGTATATACCACAAACCCCAGTCCCCGGGACTGACCTAAATTCACCTAATGTGCTTTTAGGATTTTCGGCCCATCCTAATGATCGCCTCGTTGGAGGGCTTATCATAGATTCGCGATGTCCTAATTTGTATACATTTTCCTTGGCCTTATTCCTTCATTCTATTCTTCAATAGTTATAGACACTCCCCCCTGTTTGCGTTGCTTTCAACGCAAACAAATTTTGAAATTTAGAACGGACTCTTATCCCACAGCAAATAACAGCAAAATGCACACATAAGTCTTTCAAACGGTACATCTCCCCAGCGCACACACCCACATAAGCAAACGAACCGACCAGCGCACAAAATTGTGAGAAATCTCACCTTATGAGCCGGCGTCTTGAGCGGGAGTCACTTCGTAGCTCATGAATGGAACACTGGAGAGACGCAGCACGTCCCAACTACCTCGGCACCATTCTGTAGTATCTAAATAATGATGCTAATTATGCTGTGAGAACAAGGAGTCCGCTTACACTGTACTTTGATTATAAAGGTTTATTATTTCAAAAGATTTCAGCGTAAATTTACAGACATCTGCAGGCATCTGGAGAACAACGGACCCAATCTAATATGTTGTTCTGTCCTCCTTTGTCCCAACCAAGTATTTATAATCTTTAACATGATATGGGTGGTTTCCCCTACAGACCAATTCCATGACTCCACACAACAGACTTCCTCTGTTTTAGGGTGCCCCTATAGAACTGCTCTCCAGATGCTTCCCTAAGCTGAATCAACATCCTCTAAGATACCATTTGCAAACGTTAGCAAAGTCATAAATTGCTTAGACACCACACCTACACATTGTTCATGCTACATAAGCGAGAGACTTGAACTTACTGGGCATCCTCAAGGGCATCCTGAGTAGAGAGGGAGAGGTTGGCTGGGGGTCCAATGTGCTGTAACATACTGTCCAGTTTGGACTGTCTGGACTGTGTGAACTGCTTGAACTGCTGAGACAGCATGGAGTGTGGGGATTAGGAGGACTGTTTGAACTAGACGACTGAGATTGGTCCTGCACAATGTTGTTAAATTGGACAAGTGTTGTTAATTTGTTGGAGAATTTGCACAGTAGGGATGGAGGAGTTGGGTATATTTTGGAGAGTGTTTCTAGCGGCGATGGGAGGCTTATGTGTATGTTGTCGTATATGGGTGGTAGGCAGAGGGTGCGGTGTGTGTGTTGGGCTGGACTGGGCCTTGGGAGCACTTGGTTGTATGCGTTGGATACAGTGAGGGTGTGTGGAGAAGGGCCAGGGAGCCAGGATGAGTCTCTGGAGCCCAGGACTTCACTCTCTAACTGGGCTGGTGTTTTCAGGATTCCTCCTTGGTCTTGGACAGACACCAGGGAGACCACAGAGGTAGAGGGTTTGGTCATAGCTGGTCAGAAAAGACAACGCAAGAGTATTAGAATAACATTTTACTATTCTTAACACGTGATGCCCTAATTGTCACAAATTAACAATGTCCATGAGATGGTGGCATTTACTCACATAAACAATGCAAAAAAAAGCGTTGAAAAGCTTGTGTATGTGAGTATGGAACATCCATTCTCCAGAGAGGAGCGGCATCCATCTTGGATCTCCTCTGATCCATGTGGCCTTCAGGTGTCACTGTTTTAGGAGGGACACAACCAATGATGTATAAGCCCTGGATTGTTGATGCTATGTATTGGCCAATGAGCGGCTTTGAAGCCACCGGTCGGCCATATTGGCACTCCCCAAAAGAAGCAGTCCTTCATATGAATGAATGGAATTCTACAGTATTTTAATTAAATGTTTCAAGGACAAAATTATATATTTAAGTATATATTTTGTTGTTGTAGTGGGGACAGTAACATTAGAACTTCATAAAAATTATACTTTAAGGAAAATGTTTTTATATATTTGTAAAAAAGAAAAATATATGTTTAGCTCACATAATATAATTTAAAAGTATGCATTAAGGCAGTGGTTCCCAACCTTTTTCAGTTACTCTACCACCAAATGAATTTTGCTCTGCCCGGAGTACCCCTGAAGTACCCACTCATGTGCATTTTACCAGTAAGCCTATGGTCTCATGAGTCTTCTCAAATACCCCCTGTGGATATGCCAAGTACCTCCAGGGGTCCTAGTACCCCTCGTTGGGAACCACTGCATTAAGGTGTCTGTAATAGAAGAAATGTGGCAAAATCAAATTTAGACATTAATAAATTCATTTCTATAGCTTCCAAAATATTTTTTACAATGGTGGGGGAATGCCAAGATGGAGGCGCGGTGGCTTCAAAACTGCGTCATCTAGTGGATATATAAATCATTGGGCACAACCAGTCTGCACTCCCAGAAATGAGTCTGTGGCTGCCAGCCTGCCTACTTGAAGCAAGAAAGTGAGAGGGGGTCCATGGTGCAAATGAATGAATCACCAGTGGACTCACAGGGTGAAGTAAGAAGGGGGGGTTTGAGCCACAACTCCAGAGCCTAACCTTAACCTTAACCCTAACCTTAACCACACCGCTAACCTTATGCCTAACCATAACCTTAAATTAAGACAAAAAAAAGCACATTTTTGTTTTCATTCATTTTGACTTTGTTGCTGTGTTATCTAGTGGAAACCTGATTATTTGGCAGAGACAGAAGAAGAAGCGAGATATCTCCAAAGAAACTGCTTCTGTAATAGAAATCCCTGATCACACTTGTAGGCGATGTCATGGTCACGTTGGCTAGCTAAACTCATGCGCAGAATCACATCATCGAGTCTACTTAAAGCTGCAATATGTAAATTTGGAGAGACCCGACCAAATTCACATAGAAATGTTAGTTATAGATCTGTCATTCTCATTGAAAGCAAGTCTAAGAAGTGGTAGATCTGGTGCGCTATTTCTATGCTTCCATTTCTTAAATTTCGTTTTTACGTTTTTTACTTTCGGTTTTGTACACCAGTTTCAAACAGCTGAAAATACAATATTTTTGGTTATGGAAAATATATTTCACAGCGGTTAAGATGGTACACTTAAGCAGGTCAACATTCACAAGGCCGCAGGGCCAGACGGATTACCAGGACGTGTACTCCGAGCATGTGCTGACCAACTGGCAAGTGTCTTCACTGACATTTTCAACATGTCCCTGACTGAGTCTGTAATACCAACATGTTTCAAGCAGACCACCATAGTCCCCGTGCCCAAGGACTCTAAGATAACCTGCCTAAATGACTACCGACCCGTAGCACTGACGTCTGTAGCCATGAAGTGCTTTGAAAGGCTGGTCATGGCTCACATCAACACCATTATCCCAGAAACCCTAGACCCACTCCAATTTGCATACCGCCCCAACAGATCCACAGATGATGCAATCTCAACAGCTTCTACCCCCAAGCCATAAGACTCCTGAACAGCTAATCATGGCTACCCGGACTATTTGCACTGCCCCCCCCCAAACCCCCATCTTTTTACGCTGCTGCTACTCTGTTAATTATTTATGCATAGTCACTTTAACTCTACCCACATGTACATATTACTTCAACTACCTCAACTAGCCAGTGCCCCCACACATTGACTCTGCACCGGCACCCCCCTGTATATATAGCCTCCCTACTGTTATTTTATTTTACTTCTGCTCTTTTTTTCTCAACACTTTTTTGTTTTATTCTACTTTTTTATTAAAAATAAATGCACTGTTGGTTAAGGGCTGTAAGTAAGCATTTCACTGTAATGTCTGCACCTGTTGTATTCGGCGCATGTGGCCAATAAAATTTGATTTGATTTGATTCTCTACACTATACTTGCTTGTTTTGTCACAAACTGAAATTAGACTAACTATTTGAATTTTTGCAACCAGGAAATGGCAGAGCAATTTCTGCATAGTGCATCTTTAAGACATTGGCTCGAATCTAGGTTGTGCCTTTAGATTTTGAGAAAATGAACAACTAAGGAATAATTTTTCACTTCTCTCATTGACTTCTCAAACCCCAAATCCCGGCCTGGTCTGCGATGTTACGCCTCTGGGTTTAGAAACTCTGTGATATCTCACTCACTATTTTTTTCTGGTTCATTTACACAGGCAGCCCAATTCTGATATTTTTTTCACTAATTGGTCTTTTGACCAATCAGATCAGCTCTGAAAAAGATGTGAAAAGATCTTGTGACGAGGTGTGAATGAAGGAGTCAGGCACAGGAGGTAAAATATCGAAGTCCAGAGTTTTTTCGTTTACATAGATCAAACGCCCAAAGCGTCAAACAAGGGAAAACAAGGGAAAACATCCACCTTGGCATAAACACAGTGAATAGTAGCTCAACCGAGCTACACGCTCTCACAAACAATCACTCACAAAGACAAGGGGAACAGAGGGAACACTTATACACATACTAATTAGGGGAATGAGCACCAGGTGTGTGTGATTGACAAGACATGACAAGTGGAGTGATGAGAATGGGATCGGCAGTAGCTAGTACTCCGGTGACGACGAACGCCGAAGCCTGCCCGAACCAGGAGGGGGGGCAGCCTCAGTGGAAGTCGTGACAGTACCCCCCTCCCCCAGCAGTGCGCCGACCCCGGCCTCGGGGACGGCCAGGAGGACGTGGAGTAGGGCGAGTCGAATGGCGACGGTGGAAATCCCTCAACAGGGAGGGATCGAGGATGTCCCGCCTTGGGACCCAGCACCATTCCTCCGGACCGTACCCCTCCCACTCCACGAGATACTGAAGGCCCCCCACCCGACGCCTTAAATCCAGGATGGAACGGACCGAGTACGCCGGGGCCCCCTCGATGTCCAGAGGAGGTGGAGGAACCTCCCGTACCTCAGACTCCTGGAGCGGACCAGCTACCACCGGCCTGAGGAGAGACACATGAAACAATGGGTTAATACGGTAATCAGGGGTGAATAACAACCTGTATGTCACCTCGTTTATTCTCCTCAGGACTTTAAACGGCCCCACAAACCGCGGGCTCAGCTTCCGGCAGGGCAGGCGGAGGTGCAGATTCCAGATCGAGAGCCAGACCCGATCCCCCAGTACGAACACCGGGGCCTCCCTGCGGTGGCGGTCAGCGTTGGCCTTCTGACGACGCACGGCGCGCTGGAGGCAAACGTGGGCAGCGTCCCAAGTCTCCTCCGCGCGCCGAAACCAGTTATCCACCGCACGAGCCTTGGTCTGGCTCTGGTGCCAGGACCGGTTGGTAACCTAAAACACATTGGAAGGGCTTAGAAAAGCGGTCCACAACAACCAGGATAGTGGTGTTACCTTGGGAGGGGGGAAGATCAGTGAGAAAATCAATACTAAGGTGAGACCATGGTCGTTGTGGAACTGGTAAAAGTTGTATCTTACCCGCTGGGAGGTGCCTAGGTGCCTTACTCTGGGCGAAACACACTGAGCACGAGGAAACATATACCCTCACGTCCTTAACCAAGGTAGGCCACCAGTACTTCTCGGTCAGGCAGCGCATTGTACGACCGATACCTGGATGACTAGAGGAGGGTGACGTGTGTGCCCAGTAGATCAGACGATCACGGATAAGCGCAGGCAGGTACTGCAGCCCAGCTGGACACTGCGGTGGAGATGGATCTGTGCGTAATGCCTGCGCTATATCTGTGTCCATCGCCCATACTACCGGCGCCACAATGCATGAGGCCGGGAGTATGGGGGTGTTGTCTCTGGGCCTCTCCTCTGTGTCATACAGCCAAGACAGTGCGTCTGCCTTCACGTTCTTCGTACCCGGAATGTATGAGAGTGTGAAATCAAACCGGGTGAAGAAGAGGGCCCACCTGGCCTGCCGAGGATTCAGCCTCCTCGCTGCCCGAATGTACGGTGGTCTGTCCAGATGAGGAAAGGGTGTTTCGCCCCTTCGAGCCAATGTCTCCACACCGTCAAAGCTCGGACAACAGCCAGCAGCTCCCGATCACCAACGCCGTAGTTCTGCTCCGTCGAGCTGAGCTTCTTAGAAAAGAAGGCACAGGGGCAGAGCTTGGGTGGCGTGCCCAAGCGTTGGGATAAGCCAGTACCGGGGCTGAGGTGAACAGACCCCGCAATCTAATGAAGGCCAAATCAGCCTCAGCAGACCAGTCGGAGCCGGGACGGCCCACCCTTCAACAAGGAGGTAATGGGAGCTGCGACCTTGCCAAAGCCCCAAATAAACCTTCGATAGTAGTTGGCAAAGCCAAGGAAGCGCTGCACCTCCTTTACCGTGGTTGGAGTCGGCCAATTACGCACGGCTGCAATGCGGTCTCCCTCCATCTCCACATCTGTGGTGGTAATGCGGTATCCGAGGAAGGAGATTGACTGCTGGAAAAACTCACACTTCTCTGCCTTGGCATAAAGATCATTTTCCAACAGTCGGACCAGTACCTTGCGAACCAGGGACACATGCTCGGTGCGCGTAACGGAATACATCAGGATGTCATCGATGTAGACCACCACACCGCGACCAAGCATGTCCCAAAACACCTCGTTCACAAAGGACTGGAAAACGGATGGAGCATTCATCAAACCGTAGGGCATCACCAGGTATTCATAATGCCCGAGGTTGTGCTGAATGCTGTTTTCTACTCATCCCCTTCCCGAATATGCACCAGGTTGTAGGCACTCCTGAGGTCTAATTTGGTGAAAAAGCAGGCCCCATGCATTGACTCAATCACTGAAGGAATGAGGGGAAGAGAATAACTTAATCGTACCGTCACATTATTCAGTGGTCGATAATCAATGCACGGGCGTAAACTGCCATCTTTCTTCTTCACAAAGAAGAAACTTGAGGAGGCAGGTGAAGTGGAGGGACGTATATACCCCTGGCGCAGGGACTCGGTGACGTATGTTTCCATAGCCTCAGTTTCAGCCTGCGACAAGGGATACACATGACTCCTGTGAGGTACAGCGTCTACCCGAAGGTTTATCGCGCAATCCTCCTCCCGATGAGGTGGTAATTTAGTCACTTGCGTCTTGGAAAACGCGAGCGCCAGATCATGGTATTCGGGGGGAATGCGCACGGTGGGGGTACCGTCTGGACTTTCCACCGTGATCGCACCAACGAAACACCTAGACACCTACCCGGACACTCACGCGACCACCCCGTAAGAACCCTCTGCGGTCATGAGAAATTAGTGTTGTGAAGGGCTAACCACGGGATACCCAAGACTACAGGGTAAGCAGGAGACTCAATAATCATAAAGGTGATCTGCTCAACATGCATCTCCTGCGTAATTATGGTGAATGGTGCAGTAACTTCCTTAACCAACCCGGACCCTAATGGTCGACTATCGAGTGCTCTGATGGGGAGTGGAATGGTTAGGGGAACCAATGAAATGCCTTGACGGCGTGCAAATGCCCTGTCCATATAATTCCCATCTGCGCCTGAATCGACTAGCGCCTTACACTGGGAACCTACCAAGTGATCGAGAAAGGAGATAGATAAAGTACAGTGCGCCGCAAAGGGCTCTGAACACGTTTGGGTGTTCGTTACCTGGGGTGATGCGTGAGTACCCTGCCTACCGCCTCCAGACCCAAAAGAACGTTGACTGCGACGTGAGGTGGATTCTCCCTTCGTGCCACCAGAGTGGCACTGTCGCTGTCCTCCTGTGCTCTCTCGACCGGCGGCTCCCCCCAGCTCCATCTGCTCGGGGTCAGAGTCGTCCGGAGTGGGAACGGGCAGACCCCTACCAGGACGTCCTCTGGATGCTAGCAGATTGTCCAGCTGGATGGCCATGTCCACCAGTTGGGAGAATGATAGCATGGCATCCCGGCAGGCTAGCTCCCGTCGGACATCCTCCCTTAGGTGGCACCGGAAATGGTCGATCAGGGCCTGCTCGTTCCACCCGGACCCCGCTGCCAGCGTCCGGAACTCCAGCGCGTAGTCCTGAGCTGTCCTCGTCCCCTGCCTCAGATGAACCAGTCGTTCGCCCGCCTCTCGACCCTCAGGCGGGTGATCAAAAACGACCCTTGCCACAACTCCAGGCATGCGGCCTTCTCCTGCTGACTCCATATCAGATCAGGTGAGTGATTCTGTGACGAAGTGTGAATGAAGGAGTCAGTCACAGGAGGTAAAATACTGAAGTCCAGAGTTTATTCCGTTTACATAAATCAAACGCCCAACATGTCAAACGAAACTACTACAAGGGAAAACATCCACCTTGGCATAAACACAGTGAATAGTAGCTCAACCGAGCTACACGCTCTCACAACAAACAATCACTCACAAAGACAAGGGGAACAGAGGGAACACTTATGCACATACTAATTAGGGGAATGAGCACCAGGTGTGTGTGATTGACAAGACATGACAAGTGGAGTGATGAGAATGGGATCGGCAGTAGCTAGTACTCTGGTGACGACGAACGCCGAAGCCTGCCCGAACCAGGAGGGGGGGGCAGCCTCGGCGGAAGTCGTGACAGATCTGTTGTGATTGGTCAAAAGACTAATTAGTGGAAATAATATCAGAATTGGGCTGCCTGTGTAAACGCAGCCATATAGTCAATGAACTAAGCAGACCAGACCCAGCTGCTAATGCACTGGTGCCTATGAGAGAGACACCCCCTTAAACAGACTGGAACTGTGCCACATTTTTTCTATGGTAAACGGCCTGACTGGGAAATCTTCATTCATCCACCATCTTTGTTATAGGGCACGCTTGAAAGGAGAGGCAGCTATAACTCTGAGGTTGATGCAGACGTCTCGATTGCTCAACTTCAGCATCTAGGGGGATGTCTCAGATCCTCAAAAAGTTCTACAACCAACTGCACCATTGAGAGCATCTTGACTGGCTGCATCATGGCAACTGCTTGGCATCCGACCGCAAGGCACTACAGAGGGTAGTGCATACAGCCCAGTACATCCCTGGGGCTGAGCTCCCTGCCATCCAGGACCTCTATACCAGGCGGTGTCAGAGGATGGCCCTAAAAATTGTCAAAGACTCCAGCCACCCAAGTCATAGACTGTTCTCTCTGCTATCACACAGCAAGCAGTACCGATGCACGAAGTCTGCAACCAACAGGACCCTGAACAGCTTCTACGCCCCAAGCCATAAGACTGCTAAATAGTTAGTTAAATAGTTAATCAATAGCTACCCGGACTATCGGCATTGACTCTTTTGACTCCCATATGCTGCTGTTACTGTTTATTATCTATCCTGTTGCCTAGTCACTTTATCCCAACCTAGAGTATTTGTACATATCTACCTCAATTACTTTGTACCCCTGCACATCTACTCTGTAGTGGTACCCCGTGTATATATTCAAGTTATCATTTCTCATTGTGTATTTATTCCCCATGTGTGTGTTTATTTGTATATATATTTTTTATTATTTCTATTTTTTCTCTCTCTGTATTGTTGGGAAGGGCCCGTAAGTAAGCAAGCATATCACTTAGTCTACACCTGTTGTTTACGAAGCATGTGACAAATAACATTTGATTTGATTTTTATTTTGGCATGACAAATCGGGGGACTTAATTTTGAAATCGGAAATCACATAACCTTTATTTTGGCATGTGAAAAGCGATGGGAACTAAGTCTGAGCTGAATGCTGGATGTAACTCTGAGCCAGATGCTGGATGTAACTGAGCCGGATGCTGGATGTATCTCTGAGCCGGATGCAGGAATGTAATTCTGAGCCGGATGCTGGATGTAACTCTGAGCCGGATGCTGGGCGTAACTCTGTGCCGGATGCTGGATGTAACCGAGCCGGATGCTGGATGTAACTCTGAGCCGGATGCTGGATATAACTGAGCCGGATGCTGGATGTATCTCTGACCCGGATGATGGATGTAACTCTGAGCCGGATGCTGGATGAAGCTCTGAGCCGGATGCTGGATGTAACTCTGAGACGGATGTTGGATGCAACTCTGAGCCGGATGCTGGATTTAACTCTCAGCCGGACGCTGGATGCTGGATGTAACTCTGAGCCGGATGCTGGATGTAACTCTGAGCTGGATGCTGGATGTAACTCTGAGCCGGATGCTGGATGTAACTCTGAGCTGGATGCTGGATGTAACTCTCAGCCGGATGCTGGATGTAACGCTGTGCCGTATGCTGGATGTAACTCTCAGCTGGATGCTGGATGTACCTCTGAACCGGATGCTGGATGCTGGATTTAACTCTGAGCTGGATGCTATGCAGGATGTTGTAACTCTGAGCTTGATGCTATAGACCCCTTTCTGTGTTTGCAAACATTGCCGCACAAGGGCGATGCGCACAGGTTTTACATGTTACTTATGAATGCATTTCACGCTACTTTTGGATTATAATTGGATTTTAAGGCTTGTATGAATGTCCTGCTTAATATAATGTTTGTGTCATCATCGCAAATCAACTGCCTTATAGTTAAAAAACACTTCAACCAGTAAAATGGCTCTTTGGCTAGCTTTTGCTACATCCTATGTCAATGAGCATTAGCATTCTAGCTAACAACTGCTGCATCCAAAATAGTTATTTTTCACAACCAAATACAATCTTAGCGACTGTTCAAGCAAGAATCAAAACATCATTGTAAGCATATGAGAACCCCCCCAAATTATTTTGTTTAGAAGTAATAAAAACGTACATCTAGGCTATGTTGAATGGGCGCAGATGGCATGGCTTACTGCAGCCAAGAGTCGCGTGCATCTGTGCGTGATGGCAGTGTGTCCTGTACTGGAAAGGCGTCTATACTGGATGTACAGTATACATCCAGCATCCAGATCAGAGTTACAGTCCCATATGGAACAATTCCATTTACACACAGCACCGCACTCACATGGTTGTTGGCTGAGCTCCTGGCATTTTATCTGCTGTTCTTTGTGCAATGATTTTGAATGCTATCTTGAGTAGCTTGTTAGCTGGTGTGCCAAAGGCTATAGATGTCAGAGTTACCTTGTTTTTTGTTGTGTGGGGGAGCCAAAGTTGATTTTAAAGACATCTAAAAAGCACTCTTTTGCCATGACATTGTATATCGTAATGCCGTGACCTGGATTCAAACCGGGGATGCTGCGGCCACAACGCAGAGTACTAACCATTATACGATCACGGCGAGCTACCAGGGCTTGAACGTCAGGGGGAAATACTGGGCTTGAATTTTGCAAGTGAAATCCATGGAAAATCATTTTGACATTGCAGAAATTTGCATTTTACATTGAATTCAAGGAGTGAAATCATTTTGACATGTAACAATGTGCTGAATTCAATGATTTTACATTGGAGGGTTCCCAGAGTGATTTTTTTGGGTAGTGTTTGCCCTTTAACTACAGAATCCCAGGTTCAAGCTCCAAAACTATCTCACTTCAATCACTAGTGCATTGGTGGCAGCGGTGGGATAATCCCCACGGTTTCTCAGGCCTGTGTTGGAAGTGATCCTCTGTATCTAGAGAGTCTAGATCAGGGGTGTCAAAGTCATTCCACAGAGGGCCGACTGTCTGCAGGTTTTTGGTTTATCCTTTCAATTACGACCTAGACAACCAGGTGAGGGGTTATCAATCAAGTACAAGAGTGGAGCGAAAACCCACAGACACTCAACCGTCTGTGGAATGAGTTTGACATGTGGTCTAGATAGGGAAAGTTTAGCCTCCCTGTATGTGATTAATAACACTAGCCTACTAAGCTCACTTTGCTGTAACCACCGGGTATACAAATATTAATCAAAAGACATCAACTGGTTCAGATTGAGCTTGTCGGGTCACTGTGTTATTGGTCACAACACAAGGTGTGTATACACCTAGTCATCCCACAGTCTACTTACATTTTACAACTGGCCTATGTATTGTAGCCCTGCAAAGCTGCCTGATGCCACAAGTTTACATTAAACGCTGCACGGATTTAATGTAAGCTCGCGGGATCAGGTGGCTTTGTGAGGCTATATGTATTGAGTAGCCCATGTATGAATTTCTTCAAAAAAGAAATTGACTCAACAACCAAAAACACATATCTAAGTTTAGCTTTATTAATGAACCAGAAAATCAATAGTTATTTCTGGTTGTTTATCAAAGTTAGCTGGCTAACTCATTGATCGTGCTTTGTAGTATATCCCATCTGGTCTGTTGTTGGAAGTTTTCCTGTGTTCTCCTCTGGGTTTGTGCATGGGATGCTGCTTGAGAGAGAGCAGCATCTGTGAGTGTACTGAGTGTACTGTGTAGGTGGTCTCCTCCAAGAGGTCTCGACCTTTATGGCATAAGTGGCGGTGTACTTGCCCAAGTTGCCCTGTAAGACAGTAAGTAGAAGAAGAGGCCAGGTAGTGTCTGGTGGGATCTGAACCACTACACCTGCACAGAGGCCTGCCCCACCCACCAACAAACAGTCACCGCTGTGTCTGAAGTGGTTCGCCTAGGTCTAAAAGTCTAACTAGCCTTTTTCCTTACTTCATTGTCTTATTTGTAAACCTACAATAATTCATGAATTTGATCTACAATTAAGTTATTGTAGGCTGAATCACTGTATTCTTCATTTAGAACATAGCTTAACTTTTGTTCTATGTAGGCTCGTTTATAAAGTACATTATATTTGTAACGTAAGTGCAAGGTGTTGCTGGAAGCAAAGAGAAGTGAGGAACGAAAGAGAGACAGAGAAAATGAAGTTCCTACACAAATGTGGATACATTTATAACACTGTAGTTATTTTAAATATATTTTGCTGGTCATAGGAGGGCTTTAAAACTAATCATAAACATTGGTAGAGATTGAGACTTGTGGAGCGAGCACTAGCAGCACCCCTTACAAAAATGATTGCAGTTTAGAAACTGCAGTAAAAGCGCATTAATTGCAGCCAACTGTGGTATTTTGGACTCAGTAATTGCAGAATAACTGCAAAAAAATACGGTGTTATTTTGGACGTAGTATTTGAAGCATACTGCAGTTATACTGCACTCTAACTACAGTTATACTACAGTGTACTGCGGTTATACTGCACTCTGCAATTTTGTTTCGTAAGGGGCGTGGGTTACAGAGAAGCAATCCTCCCGAACACAAACAAGTGACTGAAAACAACCCGTTGGACCTGCCGAGAGTCTGGACAGATCGACAGAGAACGGACGAATGACACAGGAAAAACTGTAGAAACACCGTTTGGCATCTAATTATACTTTTCATTACAACATTATGAAACAAGTTAAAATGGTTGGAGATCAAAGACGCTAGCTATATTTTGAACGTAGTTTTTCACGTAAAACGTAAGTGCAATGTGTTGCCTACGCTGCAACGTAAGTGCGCGAAGCAGCAAGCGCAGTGGAATCTCCTGGAAACAAAGCGGGGAACAAGAGAGAGAAAGGAAGTTCCTACACAAATCTGGATTCATTTATAACACTGTAGTTGTTTTGAAGAGATTTTGCTAGTCATAAGAGGGTTTTAAAACTAATCATAAACGTTGGTAGAGTTTGAGACTCGTGGAGCAGCTAGCGAGCGCTCACACAAACAAACAAATGTCAAAACAACCCGCTGGACCTGCCGACTCTAGACAGATCGACAGCGAACGGACGAATGACACAGGAAAAACAATCACCGTTTGTCATCTAATTATACTTTTTATAACATTATGAAACAAGTTAAAATGGTTGGATGATATCAAAGACGCTAGCTATATTTTGAACGTGGGGACAGAATATAATTTGTAAACGGCACCACGAATATAATTTGTAAACGGCACCACCTAACCTTCCCCAGGATAAAACAATAACAGATGCGCAGATCGAGGAATATGCGGCGATAAAACATTTGGCGTGTCATAAAACGGTATAGAAATATTTTAGTCTCTACCAAAAGTAGCTTCTTCGTTATCTACAGAACTGTCAACAGAGCCAGCAGCAGTTTTGTGGCTTTGTTTACCTCGCTAGCTAACGTTAGCTAGTTAATGCTCTACTTGTTTAGAGCAGGCTGCACCGTTAGATGGATAGCTAGCTAGCCACCTACCAACAAGACGTGGTGGGTAATGCTTGCATCCCATTTATATGACAACCAGATGTTGCTTGTTGGGACGAGCAATTTGAATTGGTTCTGTTTTATTTGACTGGCTGTTGAGAAAGCTGCCAAAGCGCGAGAGCAAACGGGGTCGTCCGGTTTTGACACTTCATTACTCTTGGGTCACCATGGCGCAGCAGCAGATGCCAAGCTCTCATAAGGCACTGATGCTTGAACTGAAGTCTCTCCAAGAGGAACCAGTGGAGGGTTTCCGCATCACCCCAGTAGAAGAGTCAGACTTGTACAACTGGGAGGTGGCCATATTTGGACCCCCCAACACACTTTACGAGGGGGGATACTTCAAGGTGAGGGAGAGTTTAGTCTGTCTTGTCTGTGGGCAGTACACCTGATCCCGGGCCTGTAGCTAACTCTAGTCTATGGTATAGACATAAAACAACACATAACACACTTTTGTTGTAATATTTATATGTAGACAATCAGTGTTTGACTGGCCAACGTGAGTGCTAGCCCTTAATCATGACTAACTATTACATTACACGTAAGAGTCATTGAAGGAAGGCGCCTTCTGTAGTGGGAAGTTTTGTTAAGAGCCCCGACGCTCGCTTGTGGTACGGTTTTGGAAACATAAGGACCTTGTATTTCAAATCGGCGAGAAATAAACTGAACAAAAATGTAAACGCAACAATTTAAAATATTTTACTGAATTAGTCAATTGAAATAAATTCATTAGGTCCCAATCTATGGATTTCTCATGAATGGGAATACAGATATGCATCTATTGGTCACAGATACTGTACCTTAAAAAAAAGGTAGGGGTGTGGATCAGACAACCAGTCAGTATCTGGTGTGACCACCATTTGCCTAATGCAGCGCAACACATCTGTTGTCCCAGTTCTTCAATGGCTGTATGAAGTTGCTGGATATTGGTGGGAAATGGAACATGCATGCTCAATGGGTGATGACATGTCTGGTGATTATGCAGGCCATGGAAGAACTGGGACATTTTCAGCTTCCGGGAATTGTGTACAGATCCTTGCGACATGGGGCCATGCATTGTCATGCTGAAACATGAGGTGATGACGGCGGATGAATGGCACGACAATGGGCCTCAGGATCTCGTCACGGTATGTCTGTGCATTAAAATGTGCCTTTCTGTTTTCCATGAGTTTGCCTACAACTCCAGCACCTGCGGAAAGTACCTGGATGTACGTATGTTCTTCAGCTTTTGTGCATTAAAATTGCCATCGATAAAATGCAATTGTGTTCATTGTCGGTAGCATATGCCTGCCCATACCATAACCCCACCGCCACCATGACATCAGCAAACTGCTCACCCACGACGCCATACACGTTGTCTGCCATCTGCCCGGTACAGTTGAAACTGGGATTAATCTGTGAAGAGCACACTTCTCCAGCGTGCCAGTGGCCATCGAAGGTGAGCATTTGCCCACTGAAGTCAGTTATGACAGCGAACTGCAGTCAGGTCAAGACCCTGGTGAGGACGATGAGCACGCAGATGAGCTTCCCTAACACGGTTTCTGACAGTTTGTGAATAAATTATTAGGTTGTGCAAACCCACAGTTTCATCAGCTGTCTGGTGACTGGTCTCAGACGATCCCGCAGGTGACAAAGCCAGATATGGAGGACCTGGGCTGGCGTGGTTATAACATGATCTTCGGTTGTGAGGCCGGTTGGACGTACTACCAAATTCTCTAAAATACCGTTGGAGGTGGCTCATGGTAGAGAAATTAACATTCAAAATTCAAAAGGCACTCGCACATCTGAGCTATCTTTTTTGCAGGTGCATGGTAACAGTTGAATAAGATGTGAAAAAATAAGAAACCTGCACACTACTCTTGCTAGTATCACTGCTCTTTAATACGCTTTAAGTATCGGCCTCAAGGCCTTTAAAAGCTCTGACGAAGGCTTTGAGGCCGATACGTAAAGCTTATTAAAGAGCAGTGATACTAGCAAGAGCAGTGTGCAGGTTTCTAATTTCTAAAATAAAATTCTCTGGCAACAGCACTGGTGGACATTCCTGCAGTCAGCATGCCAATTTCACGCTTCCTCAAAACTTGTGGCATTGTGTTGTGTGACGACAACTGCACATTCTAGAGTCCCCAGCACAAGGTGCACCTGTGTAATGATCATGCTGTTTAATCAGCTTCTTGATATGCCACACCTGTCAGGTGGATGGATTGTCTTGGCAAAGGAGAAATGCTCACTAACAGGGATGTAAACAAATTTGTGCAGAAAATGTGAGAGAAATAGTATAATTTTCAAAAAACAAAAGGTTAAATTGATACACCTTTTATAGGGTTAGGATTCTCACACAGCCATATTTCCATGTTACAGTGCTTGTTTACTGAAGACCGAGTGGACTACCTGTGCTAATTAGCTATCTGTGTTGCTGAACACCTGTGTGTAAACCACAATCTATGGTGTAAACGGAAGACAGATGCCACAAATGTGTTGTCACTGAAAAATACTGTCGGCTGCAACTGTGTTAAAACAATCTACAGTAAGTGTGTGATTTGCATTTGTGAAATAATTTTTATGTGATATGAAAGTAGAGGGATTTATGTTTCTAGAACCGTACCGCAAATGACAATCGATTCACATTTAGATGGAGTAGTTGGCTGTTTTGGCTTCCAGAGCCAATTCACCCTTTAAACAGAACATGGAAGGTCCTTGGACTAAGGAGTAACTTTAGGAACCTTTAGTCCATTATTGGGCTACGTGAGTTCATACCCCGGCCTAGAGAGCACTGTTTCACAAACTTGGCATACCACTTGTAGCAGTAATTTTTCAACTGAGTCATTACCTGTCACCCAGGCCAAAACCCACCATTTGGTTTCAACACACTATTTGTGAAATGTCAAAGTATTCCTTCCCTCACACATCACTGATTCTCTCTCATTCCCAGGCACACATTAAGTTTCCAGTTGACTACCCTTACTGTCCACCTACTTTCCGTTTCCTCACAAAGATGTGGCACCCCAACATATATGAGGTGAGGTATACCACATTGTATGTTTGTGTAAGTTAAGAACGGACCGTAACCTCACTCCACAGCTAGCTTGAAATGTCTCGGATAGAGACATCCAATTGGTACCTTTTGGGTGGCTCAACCCGTTGGAACATTGTCAAGGAGGGCGGTAACGTGTTGCGAAACAGGATTACTGGTTCGAGCCCAGTATGGAGCAGTCGGGACAGTGGAGGAAGCTAAGCTATTAGCAGCACACTGACCCCCGCTACATTTGTGTGTGTTTTTGTGACTTGGTTTTATGTGATTATAGGAATTTATGGCCAGTTGTTGCTATTGCTGTGGAGTGTAACATGTTGCTTGTCTACAGAATGGGGACGTGTGTATCTCCATCCTTCACCCGCCTGTTGACGACCCCCGGAGCGGAGAGCTGCCCTCTGAGAGATGGAACCCCACCCAGAATGTCAGGTAAAACACCTGGGCTGCGTTCAGGATGAAGGAAACCTAGCAAACATTTACGTGAACGGACATGGTACTGTTCTGAACGACCTGTTGAGGAACATTGTAATGATGGTGGCTCAGAGGGCGGTTGTGCGGTGTGATGCTGGACATCTCTTACCATTTCATCAAATACGCCACTCGTTGCTTCGGGTCACACTCAAAGGTCAGAGGTTTCATCCACAAAACTAAAGCAGTTATATACCTCAGAGTAAAAAAATGGTGTGCAACGTTTCGGGAGAATGTGTCTTTCAGTACGTACCATTGTAAAATGTTTCATCAACTGAACGCACTCTTGACTCTCTTGACATTTGTATATGAACATGTCTGTGTGTTCAGGACCATCCTACTGAGTGTGATCTCTCTGCTGAATGAGCCCAACACCTTCTCCCCGGCCAATGTTGATGCCTCTGTTATGTTCCGCAAGTGGAGAGACAGCAAGGGCAAGGACAAAGATTACGCTGAGATCATCAGGTTCTTAGAATTCACTTTCTTTTAAACACAAAATGACAAACAACAACATGCTCATTTACACACATACAACTAAACATACAAATTCAGTGCGATCAATCACTTAATTTTTCTATCTGGAACCTTTCTCTCTTTCACTCTTCTGTCTGTCTCACATTGTATATACTGTCGGTTGTGCTCTCTCCCTCTCGTTATTTCTCTCTCGCTCTCCATCTTTCTCAGGAAGCAGATAGTGTCCACTAAAGTGGAGGCGGAGCGGGACGGCGTGAAGGTGCCTACTACGCTGGCGGAGTACTGCATCCAGACCAAAGTGCCTTCCCACGACAGCAGCTCGGACCTGCTCTACGATGACCTCTACGATGTTGACATCGAGGAGGAGGAGGACGATGATGCAGAGGCAGTGGGCCAGATGGCAGGAGAGGGTGGCTTCAATGACGAGGAAGACTCGGGCAACGAAGAGTCATGACCTTCCTTCTCCTCGCTGTTTATCTCGCTCCCTCCCAAACCCTTCCTACCGAGGACTCCGCTGCAGCCTCGTCCTGTCCATACTTTCTGATTCCTTCCCACGTGCGCACACATACTCTTTTGCTGGCTCCATCCCTTCTTGAAGGCGTCCCCTTAGCACTTACTTTACCTTGAGTTTTGTTTTAACCTCTGTCAAGCATGCCCATATGCTTCATTTTAACAGCTGTATGGGGGCAGATTTATTTAATTGTTTTATTATGGCATTTTTTGTTTCCTAATTTATCTCCCCTCCCATTGACGTTCATTAGGCATAATTAGTGGGTTAGTTTATGCAGCTTTACTTGTGGTAAATTATATCACAAAGTGATATAAACCAGAACGGTTGTTTCTCTTTCAACTATTTGATGAGTCTGTATTAAACGGTTCAACAGAATTGCATGCTTTTTGATGACACCAATTTGGCATGTATGCTGTCTACCAGTGTTGCCAACCATCTTTTTTGTGGGAATTGCTATTGGCTGCTTGATTTGTCGCTAGATTACATTTTGCAGTTGTCGTGACAACTTCACGGCTCCAATTTGCGTTGCTGCAGTCCCCAACATTGCATTTTCGCCCCTTCTCCTGCCGCAAACCCCTTCCCCTTGTGCTTCTCTGCCTGTGTGTGCGCTGTTGCTGTGACGTCTGTTGCATAGGCAGCTTTTCCCACTCTTGTTTGCGGCATAATTGAGTGGGAAAAGTTGTTAAATGGTATAAAAATTCCCAAAGGCAGCCTGAAAAGTAGTTGAATTTGTCACTAGGTTCTATGAAAAGTAAAAGTCGCTGTGAGGGTCTGAACTCACTACATATAGCGACTTTCAGTTGGCAACACTGGTCTCTATCCCTCCCAGGGTTCACATACACATGCCTCCTACAAACTAATTCAAATTCCTTATAAATTGTGTAAAACCAAATCCTATTCAGATGTAAAACCACAATTTATATAAATTCTAATTTGTTCTTAAGCTGTGGAACAGAGTGGTAAGATGCACTCAATGAACATACCCATCTCTTACTCTGTCTCACACAGTCAACAAGATGAAGACCCTTTTGTAAAAAATATATTACAAATAACTCATTTTCTGTATTGCCCTGACAGGGATCTGAACACAAAAAGGACACTTATTTTGCAATTTTTGGTAGGTTCCCCATTTTTCTCTTTCAGTCATCCACTCAATCAAAGTTCGCTAACAGAAGGGAAGGGTTGGGCACTTACTACCAACATGCATCTCTTTGATTGAGTGGATGCATCTCGGCATGCATCTCTCCAACCAGAGACCACAGAGAAACAATCTCTGCTCCAACCTCTCCAAGGTTAAATGCACCTGGAACTGATGAAGGGACGCAGAGACAGGATGCTAAGACATACGCCTGATATCATTTGAGCTCTTGTCCTCAAACAGAAGATGCTTCCGAGTATTGGTACCGTACCAGCGCTGAATAATTTCCATGGAGACCGGACTGGTGATACAGAGTTGTTTCCGTGGAGACTGATTTGTAACTACCCTATCTTTCTTTGGGGGACTTGAACACCAGAGGTAAATAAGACAAGCGGAAAAAGAGATCCTCTCCCCCATCCCAATTCTAGTCACAGGCCCCTTGACCCCAGATAGGTAATCAATAAATAGAAAAGCATTCACTTTGGTAACAAGTGGCATGCTACATAACCATTATGCTCATTTATTAGATAATTAATTTCAAGGATAGTTTAGAGACTTGGGGCTCGATTCAACCAAACCCACAGGGCAGTATTCACGCAATAGCATTTAGGCCTAAACATAGTAGGTAAACAAATATATTGCGTAAACATTGCTAAATCAGGTTGTCTTGGATACGGCCCTTGGTGTCTTTCAGCTAATGTTACGTGTTTAAGTATAACATTCCCATTGTTTTTGTTTTCCTTGGTCTAACTTAACATGTGTCATGAATGTTTTCTAGTAATGAATGTTCACCGAAGATAAGAGGCTTTCCTTGGTGAGTGTAAGGCTTTATCTTTGGATTGTTTGTTGCACAAATAAATAGAGGGCACCGGAAATGTTGTCAAAGCTATTGCAAAGTGAGGTTTCTTTTGACCATTTAAGAATCCACTTGTTTGATATGAATTGGGGTTTCAAAGAAAAACTAAACGCATTTAAATGAAATGCCCCCCAAAAAGTGTACTGATGGTAAAATCGGTTGGTGCAAAGGCAACATAGTCTTAATCGCAGGTGTCTGCAGCATTGAGAGCCTCCCACTACTGATCTCCCTGTGTGGTATGGGGTGAGGTGAGGCTCTCAACCTTCTGGCTTCTGTCCTCTCTTCAAAGCCACATGGGCCTGAAAATAAATAAAGATATAAACAGTATCAACTGTATAACAGGGCAACAAGGTATAAGTATTATATGTACAGGCTTCTTATTTTTCCCTCGCAGAGCTCTCCAGAGTGATGAGAAGCATCCCCTTCCTTTTTCTCTCTGCTTGGCTGCAGATGCGATTCTAAATCGATCACTGGTAGAGGACACGTCTGTAGAGGGTTTCAGGCTGATAGCATCAACTACATGGAGCATGGCCTTGCTACTCTGGGTTAAAACATCACCCACAAGGACCTGAAGTTGGAGGCTTTTGAGATGGAATTTTCAGCTACATTCGTGATCTTGGACTTGCCCTGTGGGTCGTCCATGTCTGTGGCATGTTCCACTGTGGGATGACTGCTGACCAGCTTCAGGTAGATGAAAATTACCTGTCTTGACTAGGTTAGCGGCATCGGTGGTCACACCATAGAAATAGAATGAATAGAAAGGGTGTCTCCATTCAAGTCAGTGATAGCATAATGGGTGGACTGGCATTCTATTTCTATGGGCCATACAGCCATCCAGGCTTGCACAATTTCAGCTGCTTTGAAGGTGGCCAGCATTCCTCGCTCCCAACACTTGGGGGATGACGAATGGAGCAGCTCACACTCATTGGGAAAGATGTAGGGGATTATGGTGATATTATTTATCAAGGTGCAGCTGCTACTACTCTTAAACCTTTGGATGCCATCTACCATATTGCCCTTCGTTTTGTTACAGGTGATAGTTTTCATAGCCGAGAGCTGTCACAAGCATTTGCATAGAGGTATTTCTCGCCAAGTAACTCTGCAAAGCTCTGAGCGAATGTACCGTATGTACATACAGTACATTCTGAGAAAATGATTTTAAGATGGAAATGAAAATGGGATAATGGTACAGGTTCAAAATGAAGTCTGTATGGATGGTTAAAGCTTTCATTCAAGCACAGCCGGTTTCATTTCAACAGTGGGACTTTCATTTGAAAGCTTTGTTATTTCGTTACTTGGGCGGGGTAATTCCATTTACAGTTTAGGGATGCAACACGTTTCAAATGAAAGTCCCACTATTTAAATAAGAGAGACAGTGTTTGAATGAAAGCCTCAAGATGTGAGATATACATTTTGATTTGAATAACTTAAATTCCAATTACATTTAGAGAGGTGTGTATTTCATTCAACTGTTAGGCTTTTCATGATTTGAATTGTGGTCATGATTTAACTTTTATTTGTTTGATTGAAAGCTGACCATTTGTTCATTTAAGAGACTATAGACTGCATTGTGTAGTTTGATTTAAATCGCTCTTTTTTTCATTCACATTTTTTGTGAGTTCCACCCCTCATAGACTAGTTCCTGTATATAATAATGATAAAATATATTTTGTTACAGGTACAGATACAATTAAAACATTGACGCAATGAGTTATAAAGAGATACATTGCACTGTCATGCTTTAGCTTGTTCTAATTTACAGCATCAGTCTAGATGGCTGTGAATGATAATAAAATAAACAATTGTTATCTACAGTATAGTTTGACAACTGAATGTTTTTAGCAGTGGCAGAGCTGATCCCATTCAAATAAGCAAAACAAACACATCTTAGAATGAAATGTATTCAAATCGCCTGATGATTGATCGCCTAACACCTGTGTGTTTTTGTCTATACATAAAAATTTAATAAGAGAAAGAAAACTCACAGTCCAAAATAAAACATGTTTTATTGTAAAATCATATCAGATATAAACATTCCTTACAGAGGAAGATCATTCAAGTGACAAATGATGGTGTTTGTATATTATTTTGTGAAAGTAAAGTGTTTGAAATGGGCTTCAGCAAAGGCAAAAAGAGGACAAATAAATATGGGACAATCACATTCCCCCAAAAACGACCAACAAGCATGTAGGCAGAAAGCGCTACTGCACACAGATCATAAAAAATACATTGTGATGTTGGTCATAACTAGGACCAGATGAAATCTGAGGGGCCATTTTCTTACCAATTGCTGACAGACATCAACAGAATTCAAATCTTCAGAGACTGCCACTATTGTCTCTTCCCAATTTGCGCCCTCCCTTGAGGCATGCCTGCATTAGGAAGACGATTAGAGTCAGTCTTGGTGGATTTACATTTTGTTGTTGTTGGTATACACTGGGTGTACAAAATATTAAGAACACCAGCACTTTCCATGACATAGACTGACCAGATGAATCCAGGTGAAAGCTATGATCCACTTCAATTAGTGTAGATGAAGGGGAGGAGACAAGTTAAAGAAGGTTTTTTAAGCCTTGAGACAATTGAGACATGGATTGTGTATGTGTGCCATTTAGAGAGTGAATGGGCAAGACAAAAGATTTACGTGCCTTTGAACAGGCTATAGTAGTAGGTGCCAGGCGCAGCGGTTTGTGTCAAGAACTGCTATGCTGCTGGGTTTTTCACACTCAACAGTTTCCTGTGTGTATCAAGAATGGTCCACCACCCCAAGGACATCCAGCCAACTTGACACAACTGTGGGAAGCATTGGTGTCAACATGGGCCAGCATCCCTGTGGAACACTTTCGACACCTTGTAGAGTCCATGCAGATTAATTGAGGCTGATCTGAAGGCAAAAGAGGCGGGTGCAACTCATTATTAGGAAAATGTTTTGTACACTCAGTGTATGTGTGCAGGAAGTCACCCCGCTGTGTATGGTGACATCATATAGCTTACTCTACCTTTAAAATGAAGATTGAGGCTGTGTTCGAGAGCATCAAAACCATAATGTATCATGGGTAAATTGTGATTGACTGACCTACAGATAATAAGAAGTAGTTATTTATGATGCAAGGTGATGTGTAGATCAGTCAGTCGGCAGCTGCCTGCAGTGTCAGCTGCAATGTCGAACAAGCCCTGAGGCTTTAGCATCCTGTTTGCCCCCCCCCTCCAGGACGCCTTTTCCCGTTTTCCAAATGTCCATGTAACGTTCTGCGCATGTGCTATACAAAACCTTTACAGGGCAGGGCCAACAGATTGCTAAGCCACTGATATACAGAATATCATTCCCTAGGCCAGTGTTTCCCAACTCCAGTCCTCCAGTACACCCAACACTAATTTATGTTGTAGCCCCGGACAAACACACCTGATTTAACTAATCATCAAGCTCTCAATGAGTTGAATCAGGTCAGTTTGTCAGATGCTACAACAAAAATGTGTGCTGTTGGGGGTACTCTGGGACTGGAGTTGGGAAACACTGCCCTAGGCATAAGGTTTTAAAGACAAGGCAGTTTCCCAACCTTGTGTAAGAAAATAACAGGTTGAACAGCAGAGCTGGGGGAAAAAAACAGGAAGGTCACTACGAGAGCTATGCACCCATTGTCATAGGGGAGCACATCCTTCACCACCGATACAATAAGAAACTACCCGAAACTGACCACCAGCACCGCCAAGATGACCATGATGGTTCTGAATGCCCTCATCTTCGATTGGTCCCTCTGCTCCTTGTCCCCGCCCCCTTCCCCCGGCCCTGGACGAATCAGAACCCTCAGAATGGCCAGGCTGCAGAAACACATGAACGTAAAAGGGGGTAGGAACAAGCCGAAAAGCGGTTTGGTGGGATAGAATGGAAAACACCATACCATCACCCCCACCCAGCCCAGGGAGACCAGCCAGACGATCCCAGCCAGGGCCCACCTGTACCGGGGGGCTCTGAGTTTCAGGTAGGCCACAGTGTGGACCATGGCCAGGTAACGCTCCAGGCAGGTACAGCAGTGGAACAGAGGTCTACCACACGTGACAAGGCTATCACTCATTATGGAGATGATTATCAATGCATCCACATTCAAGTAGTAGCTAATTGAGAAGCAGGTGATTATGAAGCTGTGGCCTATCTCCATGGCAGCCAGGTTACAGGTGAAGATCTCGTTTGTTTTCGTTGTCGTTGGTGTTGTTGTCATAAGAACTCCCGGCCTGGTTCCAAGCCACATGACCCAGGTGTTGAGGGGGACCATGAGGAGGAAGTTGACCAGGGAGATCACTGAGAAGAGCACCATTGCGGTTCTTGAATCTAAACACTCGAAGATGGGCTGGAAGGGGAGAGAGGTATTGGTGGTGTTGGGGAGGAGAGAGGTGTTGGGAGGGAGATTGGAGGAATACCCCTCCTTTAAGAGGTCCTCCATGAGTGTCTGTGGACGAGAGTGGAGGTGAAAGAGGGTGTGTGTTTATGTTCTCTACTGAAGCAATAGCAGAGGTGCATAAAGATGGCGGTCTCAACTCTTTTGGACATCAGAGCAATGTTGAGGGAATTCTATTTGAGTCAGAGAAGGATACTCATACGATAGGTAAGATATACAAAACCTTGCAGAAACCCTATCCGAATAAATTAGAGGAAAAACAAAAAGAAATGGAGAAACGTATTCAAGAAAGATCAAGTGTAATATATTATAAAAAATAAAGCAAACTGGATGGAATATGGGGAAAAATGCACTAAATTATTTTTTAATCTTCAACATAGGAATGCTACCAAAAATAATTTATTGAAACTGGTTACAAATGACAGAGTCACCCATGATTCACCAAATGATATTTTGAAGGAGGAAACAAACAAAGTACTTTAAGCATATGTTTTCGTTTCAGTCGCCTCCATCTCCTCTAACTGAAGCATATTGTAGAGATTTTTTTCTATTGATAATGTAAAATTAACAGCCATACAGAAAGACTCATGTGAAGGTGAAATTACAGAGGAGGAACTTCTGGATGCAATTAAAGACTTTAAGTCTGGGAAAACTCCAGGGTTGGATGGCATACCAGTCGAGGTATACCAAACCTTTTTTGATATACTCAGAGGACCGTTATTAGCATGTTTTAACCACTCCTATGTAACTGGTAGATTATCAGACACTCAAGAAGAAGGTCTGATTTCATTATTACTGAAACAGGATACAAGTAGAAAATATAAAGATCCAGTCTATAAAAAATATTGGAGGCCCCTTACACTTCAGTGTTTTAATGCAAAAATTCTAGCAAAAATGTATAGCACATAGAATTAAAAAGGTATTGTCAGACATTATTCATTCTAATCAGACAGGTTTTTTACATGGGCGATACATTGGCGATAATATAAGGCAAGTACTGGAAACAATAGAACACTATGAAAAATCTGGGAAACCAGGCCTACTATTCATAGCAGACTTCGAAAAGGCATTTGATAAAGTATGACAGGGGTTTATATATAAATGCCTGGAGCATTTCAATTTTGGACAATCTCTTATACATTTACATTTTACATTTTAGTCATTTAGCAGACGCTCTTATCCAGAGCGACTTACAGTTAGTGAATACATATTTTTTTATACTAGCCCCCCGTGGGAATCGAACCCACAACCCTGGCGTTGCAAACGCCATGCTCTGTCAACTGAGCTACATCCCTGCCGGCCATTCCCTCCCCTACCCTGGACGACGCTGGGCCAATTGTGCGCCGCCCATGAGTCTCCCGGTCGCGGCCGGCTGCGACAGAGCCTGGATTCGAACCAGGATCTCTAGTGGCACAGTTAGCACTGCAATGCAGTGCCTTAGACCACTGCGCCACTCAGGAGCACCCATAAAATAAATTGGGTTAAAATCATGTATAGTAACCCTAGGTGTAAAATAGTAAATAATGGCTATTTCTCAGAAAGTTTTAAACTGTCAAGAGGAGTGAAACAAGGTTGTCCACTATCGGCATATCTATTTATTATTGCAATCGAGATGTTAGCTATTAAAATCAGATCCAACAATAATATCAAGGGATTAGAAATCCAGGGCTTAAAAACAAAGGTGTCATTGTACGCTGATGATTCATGTTTTCTTTTAAATCCACAACTTGAATCCCTCCACAGTCTCATAGAGGATCTAGATACATTTTCTAACCTCTCTGGATTACAACCAAATTATGATAAATGTACTGTATTACGTATTGGATCACTAAGAAATACAATTATCACATTACCATGTAGTTTACCAATAAAATGGTCTGATGGTGATGTGGATATACTCGGAATATATATCCCAAATGAAATAAATGATCTCACTCCAATGCATTTTAATGGAAAGTTAGCAAAAATAGATAAGATCTTGCTACCATGGAAAGGTAAATACCTGTCAATTTGTGGAAAAATCACCCTGATTGACTCTTTAGTATTATCCCAGTTTACCTATTTGCTTATGGTCTTGCCTACGCCTAGCAAACAGTTTTTTAAATTATATGAGAAAATAATATTCCATTTTATTTGGAACGGCAAGCCAGACAAAATTAAACGGGCCTATTTATATAATGACTATAAATTTGGAGGACAGAAATTATTAAATATTAAAGCATTAGACCTATCACTAAAAGCTTCAGTCATACAAAAGTTATACTTAAATCTGAACTGGTTCTCTAGCAAATTAGTAAGATTGTCTCACCCAATGTTCAAGAATGGCCTTTTCCCCTTTATTCAGATTACAACCTCTCACTTTAAGTTATTTGAAAAGGAAATCATCTCCCAAATATCACTATTTCTAAAACAAGCCATAGAAAGTTGGTTGCTATTTCAATTTAATCCTCCAGAAACGACAGAACAAATAATGCAACAAATATTGTGGTTAAATTCAAATATACTAATTGACAAAAAAACTTTATTTTTTGACAAAATGTTTAAAAAAGGTATAATCTTCGTAAATGATATCATCGGTAGGACTGGTGGAGTTATGTCGCACATGCAGCTAACAAAAACATATGGAAATGTCTGCTCTACCCAAAATTACAACCAAATAATTGCAACATTACCGCAAAAATGGAAAAGGAAAGTGGAAGGGGGAAAAAGTAAGGAACTTGTCTGTCTGCCTTGCATTAAAGAATATAATTGGTTAAAGAAAATTGTGATAAATAAAAAAGTATACCAGTTTCATTTAAGGACCAAAGGATTGACAGCCGTCCCATATAGATTGCAAAATAGTTGGGAAGAGATTTTTGACGTACCGATTCCATGGCATAGTGTTTATGAATTGATACGCAAAACGACGCCGGATTCAAAACTTAGAATTTTTCTATTTAAATTATTATATAAAATTCTTGCTACCAATAGAATGTTATTTATATGGGGGATACAAGCTTCCCATCTCTGCAGATTTTGCTGCGAAGAGACAGAATCATTAGATCATTTGTTTTGGTACTGTCCATTTGTAGCTTGTTTTTGGACACAGGTCCAGGAATGGCTAAATGATTGCAATATTTACCTGGAGCTAACCCTGCAGATAGCACTACTGGGTGATCTGAAAAGTCATAGTCAATCGATCAATAATATAATAATACTTTTAGCAAAAAAAATTATTTCAATTTACGATATGTAGAAACAATGAGAATAGAAAGGTTCAGAATTTTTGTAAAACATCACAGTACAGTTGAAAAATATATGGCAAATAGAAATCCAATATGGATGGTGTTAAGAGATAGATGGGAGGTGTTGAATGGAGCTGAAAGATGGGACTAATAACAACAACTAATAACAACAAGATAACTAATGTAAAGCATACTGTGTCCATAATAAGTATATAGGTTATAGGTGAGAGCTTTTGTGAAAAGCACAGTTAGAAAAATATGGCATATAGAAGCAAACCAGATGGACATCATGAAAATGATCGGAGGAAGTTCAGGAGTAAAAACAAACAAAATATAATTATTGTAGAATTTGACTGTGTCCATAAAATGTATATAGTATGTATGGGCTGGAAGTAGAGGCCTAAGCGTTGTTGTTCACTAGTTTACTCCAATTGGGGAAGGGGTGGTGGGGTTGGAAAGTAATGAAGGGAAATACAGTTGAAGTCTGAAGTTTACATACACTTAGGTTGGAGTTATTCAAACTCATTTTTCAACCACTCCACAAATTTCTTGTTAACGAATTATAGTTTTGACAAGTCGGTTAGGACATCTACTTTGTGCATGACACAAGTAATCTTTCCAACAATTGTTTACAGACAGATTATTTCACTTATAATTCACTGTATCACAATTCCAGTGGGTCAGAAGTTTACATGCACTAAGTTGACTGTGCCTTTAAACAGCTTGGAAGATTCCAGAAAATTAAGTCATGGCTTTATAAGCTTCTGATAGGCTAATTGACATAATTTGAGTCAATTGGAGGTGTACCTGTGGATTTATTTCAAGGCCTACCTTCAAACTCAGTGCCTCTTTGCTTGACATCATATGAAAATCAAAAGAAATCAGCCAAGATCTCAGAAAAATAACTGTAGACCTTCACAAGTCTGGTTCATCCTTGGGAGCAATTTCCAAACGCCTGAAGGTACCACGTTCATCTGTACAAACAATAGTACGCAAGTATAAACACCATGGGACCACACAGACGTCATACCGCTCAGGATGGAGACGCGTTCTGTCTCCTAGAGATTAATGTACTTTGGTGCGAAAAGTGCAAATAAATCCCAGAACAAAAGCAAAGGACCTTGTGAAGATGCTGGAGGAAACAGGTACAAAAGTATCTATATCCACAGTAAAACGAGTCCTATAACAACATAACCTGAAAGGCCGCTCAGCAAGGAAGAATCCACTGCTCCAAAACCGCCATAAAAAAGCCAGACTTCGGTTTGCAACTGCACATGGGGACAAAGATCGTACTTTTTGGAGAAATGTGCTCTGGTCTGATGAAACAAAAACAGAACTGTTTGGCCATAATGACCATCGTTATGTTTGGAAGAAAAAGGGGGTGCTTGCAAGCCGAAGAACACCATCCCAACCGTGAAGCACGGGGTGGCAGCATCATGCTGTGGGGGTGCTTTGCTGCAGGAGGGACTGGTGCACTTCACAAAATAGATGGCATCATGAGGAAGGAAAATGATGTGGATATATTGAAGCAACATCTCAAGACATCAGTCAGGAAGTTAAAGCTTGGTCGCAAATGGGTCTTCCAAATGGACAATGACCCCAAGCATACTTCCAAAATTGTGGAAAAATGGCTTAAGGACAACAAAGTCAAGGTATTGGAGTGGCCATCACAAAGCCCTGACCTCAATCCTATAGAAAATTTCTCAGCAGAACTGAAAATAGGTGTGCGTGCAAGGAGGCCTACAAACCTGACTCAGTTACACCAGCTCTGTCAGGAGGAATGGTCCAAAATTCACCCAACCTATTGTGGGAAGCTTGTGGAAGGTTACCCGAAACGTTTGACCCAAGTTAAACAATTTAAAGGCAATGCTACCAAATACTAATTGAGTGTATGTAAACTTCTGACCCACTGGGAATGTGATGAAAGAAATAAAAGCTGAAATAAATCACTCTCTCTACTATTATTCTGACATTTCACATTCTTAAAATAAAGTGGTGATCCTAACTGACCTAAGACAGGGCATTTTTACTAGGATTAAATGTCAGGAATTGTGAAAAACTGAGTTTAAATGTATTTGGCTAAAGTGTATGCCAACTTCCGACTTCAACTGTATAATTTAAAAAAGGATATGTGTGTGTGTATGGATGTATGTATATACAGTGGGGAGAAGAAGTATTTGATACACTGCCGATTTTGCAGGTTTTCCTACTTACAAAGCATGTAGAGGTCTGTAATTTTTATCATAGGTACAGAAAATCACATTGTATGATTTTTAAGTAATTAATTTGCATTTTATTGCATGACATAAGTATTTGATACATCAGAAACCAAACAGAAATCAAACAGACTCCAACCTCTCCACAATGGCCAGGACCAGAAAGCTGTGTAAGGACATCAGGGATAAAATTGTAGACCTGCACAAGGCTGGGATGGGCTACAGGACAATAGGCAAGCAGCTTGGTGAGGAGGCAACAACTGTTGGCGTAATTATTACAAAATGGAAGAAGTTCAAGATGACGGTCAATCACCCTCGGTCTGGGGCTCCATGCAAGATCTCACCTTGTGGGGCATCAATGATCATGAGGAAAGTGAGGGATCAGCCCAGAACTACACGGCAGGACCTGGTCAATGACCTGAAGAGAGCTGGGACCACAGTCTCAAAGAAAACCATTAGTAACACACTTCGCCGTCATGGATTAAAATCCTGCAGCGCACGCAAGGTCCCCCTGCTCAAGCCAGCGCATGTCCAGGCCCGTCTGAAGTTTGCCAATGACCATCTGGATGATCCAGAGGAGGAATGAGAGAAGGTCATGTGGTCTGATGAGACAAAAATATAGCTTTTTGGTCTAAACTCCACTCGCCGTGTTTGGAGGAAGAAGAAGGATGAGCACAACCCCAAGAACACCATCCCAACCGTGAAGCATGGAGGTGGAAACATCATTCTTTGGGGATGCTTTTCTGCAAAGGGGACAGGACGACTGCACCGTATTGAGGGGAGGATGGATGGGGCCATGTATCGCGAGATCTTTGCCAACAACCTCCTTCCCTCATTAAGATCATTGAAGATGGGTCGTGGCTGGGTCTTCCAGCATGACAACGACCCGAAACACACAGCCAGAGCAACTAAGGAGTGGCTCCGTAAGAAGCATCTCAAGGTCCTGGAGTGGCCTAGCCAGTCTCCAGACCTGAACCCAATAGAACATATTTGGAGGGAGCTGAAAGTCCGTATTGCTCAACGACAGCCCCGAAACCTGAAGGATCTGGAGAAGGTCTGTATGGACGAGTGGGCCAAAATGCCTGCTGCAGTGTGTGCAAACCTGGTCAAGACCTACAGGAAACGTATGATCTCTGTAATTGCAAACAAAGGTTTCTGTACCAAATATTAAGTTCTGCTTTTCTGATGTATCAAATAGTTATGTCATGCAATAAAATGCAAATTAATTACTTAAAAATCATACAATGTGATTTTCTGGATTTTTGTTTTAGATTCCGTCTCTCACAGTTGAAGTGTACCTATGATAAAAAATTACAGACCTCTACATGCTTTGTAAGTAGGAAAACCTGCAAAATCGGCAGTGTATCAAATAGTTGTTCTCCCCACTGTATATATTTGCGAGAAAAAAAACATATGGGGGATTGGAAGTGATGCAGACAATTACATTGATGGAAGTTACAATCTATCTGAAATATTAAAGCTGATCTAACCCCAAAATTGTTTTTTAAAGATTATCTTCGAAAAAAATATAAACTTTGGAACCAAGACCTAAAAATAACTAATATTGGTACAAGCCGGAGGGAGTGTTGGAACATAACTAACAAAATTACAGTTAACGAAAATGTACAGTTAATCCAGTATAAACTAATGTACAGAATTTGTTGTTTGGAAAAATACATTAAAATCGTGTTAAAGAATGTATGCAAAAAAATAAATAAATGTTGTTTTGCTATGTTGGGCGTATTGTACATTTCTCTCCGTGGCTCTCTTTTTTTGTATAGTTATTAGTGGAGTATACATGATCTCAATTTTAGCTTCAAGATGCCGGCAATTTGAAAAAACTAAAAAGTGGATTGTGCTGATATCACGCTCGGTAGTTGAACTCAGTGGCTAGTGCTAAAACAATGACATCATATTTACATTTTAGTCATTTAGCAGATGCTCTTATCCAGAGCAACTTACAGTTAGTGAGTGCATGCATTTTCATACTGGCCCCCCATGGGAAACGAACCCACAACCCTGGCGTTGCAAGCGCCATGCTCTACCAACTGAGCTACAGGGGAATCATATCTGAATTCATGCACATTTGCATTTATTTTAAATTCTGAGCCAAATCTGAAACTGCACCTCATTCAATAAGGAACGTAATATCATAACAATATAATTAATGATAATAAAACAATACATTAGACATAGTTGAGCAGTTACCATTCATATATTGCATCAATATTAAAATATGAGCAATATTCTAATAATAGATCAGCAAAGTTTGGTATGTCAACATTATAAATAATACTGTACATCTGAATTGAATACATTTGAACAAAACTTACACAAGGATTGTGTCTATCTCCCTGAAGTGTGTGTCTCAAATCGTTCACTGTACGTGAGAGGAGAGTAACATACCCAAACAGATATACTGCCTAAAAGCACACACACACATGGAAATGTCAGAAATGCCATCAATCTAATGATCATCAGATGATTTGCATATGTTTCAGCCTAGGATGTCTCTTTGTTTTGCTTATTTGAATGGGATCAGCTCTGCCACTGCTAAAAAGTCATAGCAATTTCTAGAGTTGCTATTTTCTCAAGTTTCCTTGTGTCAATTAACTCATAACATTCCTGGATTACTCATTATATTAATAAAGTCCGATTTAATTAACAAATATACGATAGTCAGTTGACATTTTTTGGGGGGTATAAAACTGTGTACATACGGTGCATTCGGAAAGTATTCAGACTCCTTCACTTTTTCCACATTTTGTTACGTTACAGCCTTATTCTAAAATGGATACAATTATTTTTTCCCCTCATCAATTTACACACAATACCCGACCCACATTTTTGCTAATGTATTAAAAATAAAAAACAGATACCTTATTTACATAAGTATTCAGAGTCTTTGCTATGAGACTCGAAATTGAGCTCAGGTGCATCCTGTTTCCATTGATCATCCTTGAGATGTTTCTACAACTTGATTGGAGTCCCCCTGTTGTGAATTCAATTGATTGGACATGATTCGGAAAGGCACACACCTGTCTATATAAGGTCCCACAGTTGACAGTGCATGTCAGAGCAGAAACCAAGCCATGAGGTCGAAGGAATTGTCTGTAGAGCTCAGAGACAGGATTGTGTTGAGGCACAGATCTGGGTAAAGGTACCAAAACATTTCTGCAGCATTGAAGGTCCCCAAGAACAAGTGGCCGCCATCAATTCTTAAATGGAAGAAGTTTGGAACCACCAAGACTCTTCCTAGAGCTGGCCGCCCGGCCAAACTGAGCAATCGGGGGAGAAGGGCCTTGATCAGGGAGGTGACCAAGAACCCAATGGTCACTCTGACAGAGCTCCAGGGTTTCTCTGTGGAGATGGGAGAACCTTCCAGAAGGACAACCATCTCTGCAGCACTCCACCAATCAGGCCTTTATGGTAGAGTGGCCAGACGGAAGCTACTCCTCTGTAAAAGGCACGCCTGGAGTTTGACAAAAGGCACCTAAAGGACTCTCAGACCATGAGAAACAAGATTCTCTGGTCTGATGAAACCAAGATTGAACTCTTTGGCCTGAACGCCAAGAGTCACATCTGGAGAAAACCAGGCACCGCTCATCACCTGGCCAATACCATCCCTACGGTGAAGCATGGTGGTGGCTGGTGGCAGCATCATGCTGTGGGGATGTTTTTCAGCGACAGGGACTGGGAGACTAATCAGGACCGAGGGAAAGAAGGACAGAGCAAAGTACAGAGAGATCCTTGATGAAAACCTGCTCCAGAGCGCTCACCGACCATAAGCACACAGCCAAGACAATGCAGGAGTGGCTTCAGGACAAGTCTCTGAATGTCCTTGAGTGGCCCAGCCAGAGCCCGGACTTGAACCCGATCGAACATCTCTGGAGAGACCTGAAAATAGCTGGGCAGCGACGCTCCCAATCGAACCTGACAGAGCTTGAGAGGATCTGCAAAGAAGAATGGGAGAAACTCCCCAAATACAGGTGTGCAAAGCTTGTAGCATCATACCCAAGAAGACTTGAGGCTGTAATCGCTGCAAAGGTGCTTCAGGAAAGTACTGAGTGAAGGGTGAGAATACGTATGTAAATATGATATTTCAGTGTATTCTTTTTTTTGTTGTTGCAGAAATGGTTAAAAATCTGTTTCATTATGGGGTATTGATGAGAGAAAAAAACAATTTAATCAATTTTAGAATAAGGCGTAACAAAATGTAATGTAACAAAATGTGGAAAAAGTGAAGGGGTCTGAATACTTTCCAAATGCACTGTATCTGGCTATGTTGGCAAAATCACTACATATCCCATCGAGCCAAGCGGGAGAGGCTGCTCGTTGTCACAGTTCCATTACCAGTCAGAAACGTCCAGCTAACCCTACGCCAATGACGCCGGTGGGAGAGTTTATTTACCTGGTACCCTGCCGTCAGAGTGTCTACCACCAGTCCAGAGCCCAATTGCATATGTTCAGTCCCAGGGATATAAGCTTTGTGGAGAGCTTAGAGGGCACTATGTTATTGAAGGCTGATAAACAGCATCCTCACATATGCATTCATTTTGTCCAGGTAAGTGAGGGCAGTGTGCAGTGCAATGGCGATTGTGTCGTCCGTGCATCTGTCGGGGCGGTAGGCGAATTGGAGAGGGTTGAGTGTGTCGGGGAGGGAGGAAGTGATGTGGTCTTTGACTAGCCTTTGAAAGCGCTTCATGATGACAGAAGCTACGGGTCGGTAGTCATTCAGTTCAGTTACTTTCCCTTTCTTGGGCACGGGGATGATAGTGGACATCTGGAAGCAGTTGGGGATAACGGCCTGAGCTAGAGAGACTGAAAATGTCAAAACACAACAGTTAGCTGGTCTGCACATGCTCTGAGGGCGCGGCTAGGGATGCCATTTGGGCCAGCAGCCTTGCGAGGATTAACATGTTTGAATGACTTGCGTACGTCCTCTGTGGAGACCTTAAGTATGTAGCCCTCGTTGTCCTCAGGGGATCTCCTTGGGAGCTCAGAGTTGTCCTTATGCTCTAAGCTTGAGAAAAAGGTGTTTGCTTGTACGGGCGGCGTTGGCCTCTCTCGGTGTTGGTGTCTGCGATGTGACTGGCTTTCTTTTTGTAATCTATGATCGTTAGAAGCCCTTGCGGAGGCGCATGTGCATACCGATAGGACGCATGGGGAGAGAGTAGCTCCATTTTGTATCAACAAAACTGTGGTTATATGAAGAAACCAGACAACATAGTTTAAATTAAGCCTTTAAAATCAATATACACTATATATACAAAAGTATGTGGACCCCTTCAAATGAGTGGATTTGGCTATTTCAGCCACACCCGTTGCTGAAAGGTGTATAAAATCGAGCACACAGCCATGCAATCTCCATAGACAAACACTGGCAGTAGAATGGCATTACTGAAGAGCTCAGTGACAGTCAGTTTCTGCCGTGTTAGAGCTGCTCTGGTCAACTGTAAGTGCTGTTATTATGAAGTTGAAACATCTAGGAGCAACAACGGCTCAGCCGTGAAGTGGTAGGCCACACAAGCTCACAGAACAGGACCGCTGAAGCACGTAGCTCATAAAAATCATCTGTCCTCGGTTGCGACACTCACTACCGAGTTCCAAACTGCCTCTGGAAGCAACGTCAGCACAATAACTGTTTGTCGGGAGCTTCATGAAATGGGTTTCCATGGCCGAGCAGCCAGACACAAGCCTAAGATCACCATGCGCAATGCCAAGCGTTGGCTGGAGTGGTGTAAAACTCGCCGCCATTGGACTCTGGAGCAGTGGAAACGCGTTCTCTGGAGTGATTGATCACGCTTCACCATCTGGCAGTCTGATGGACGAATCTGGGTTTGGCGGATGCCAAGAGAACGCTACCTGCCCGAATGCATAGTTCCAACTGTAAAGGTTGGTGGAGGAGGAATAATGGTCTTGGGCTGTTTTTCATGGTTCAGGCTAGGCCTCTTAGTTCCAGTGAAGGGAAATCTTAACACTACAGCATTCAATTACATTCTAGACGATCATGTGCTTCCAACTTTGTGGCAACAGTTTGGGGAAGGCCCTTTCCTGTTTCAGCATGACAATGCCCACGTGCACAAAGCAAGGTCCATACAGAAATGTTTTGTCGAGATCGGTGTGGAAGAACTTGACTGGCCTGCACAAAGCCCTGACCTCAACCCCATCGAACACCTTTGGGATGAATTGGAACGCCGACTGCGAGCCAGGCGTAATCGCCGAACATCAGTGCCCAACCTCACTAATGCTCTTGTTGCTGAATGGAAGCAAGTCCCTGCAGCAACGTTCCAACATATAGTGGAAAGCCTTACCAGAAGAGTGGAGGCTGTTATAGCAGCAAAGGGAGAATCAACTCCATATTAATGCCCATGATTTTGGAATGAGATGTTGGACGACCAGGTGTCCACATACCTTTGGCTATTTTACATTTACACATGTGGTGTAGCTGCCTGATAGACTTCCCCACCCTAACCTGGATAGACCTTTCAAACAGGAAATCCTTTATCCACTTCTATGTTCTTTCTCCTACCCCCATAATATCAGCTTGATTGACAACCACTCCTTCCACATCATACCATACACCTCCTCCACATCAAAATAGTCAGCTACAACAGTCTCCTTGTTAACCTGAGCCTTCCTGACCTCTGCTTCTAAGCAGAGCACTGGGTCCATAGTTTCCCTACCCTTCCTGAACACACTCTGATGTGGCGATATTAGCCCTCTGCTCTCCAGGAAGTAAGTTATCCTCTCCATAATCATACGTTCCATAATCTTACATACATGTGATGTTAAAGCTATTGGCCAATAGCTTGTTGGCCTTGTTGGGTCCTTCCCTGGCTTCCGGATTGGTACAGCTACTGCCTCCTTCCAGCTGCCTGGTAGTTTCCCCTCTTCCCACACTGTTGTACAACACCAATACCTTATCACTAAGATGGGCCATCATAACATAGCACACCTCATCTTCCCCAGGTGAAGTTAACCCAGTCTTACCTATTGCCCTTTTCATATCTGCCATGGTAAATGGTGCATTCAAATCATCATTTACATCCTCCCTCCTATCCAGCACTCCAGGGTGCTCCTCTCTCGTTCCCTCTCTCCCCCTCTGCCCCTCCTCTGACAAATTTGCAGAGCTATGCACTTGAACAAACTCTTTGGCCATCATCTCTGCCTTCTCCTCATCTGTTACTGCCATTTCCTCCCCACTCGTCAACACTGGATAATCCCACTCCCTTCTGACCCCACTCTTCATCCCTGACAGGTGTCGCCCTTCCAATGGTGTCACAGAACCGACGCCAACATGACCTCTTTGCCTGACAGAAGTTCTCCTCACCAGGGCCTGGGCCTGCTTACACTGAATCAGATGTTGGAAGTTATGCGTCCTTTTCAGTACTCTAAATGTCCTGTTCCTACTCCTCACCATTGCCCCACATTCCTCCGTCCACCATAGGACTGCTTTCCTCTTCCTCCTCCCTGAACTCTTAGGTATGCCTCAGTAGCTGCCCCCACTAAAGCTGTTCTCACCCAGTTATTCATACTATCCACATGCCCTCTCAAATCCACCCGAGCCATCACCTGCTCACTCAGCTCCTGAAACTGATCCCACTTTGCCGTTCCAAACACCCACCTGCCTACTCCATCCACTAACGCCTCCTCCTCCCTCCAGCCTACTGTGCATACTATGGGGTAATTATCACTCCCTACTGTTGACTCCTCCCATATCTCCCACTCACAGATTCCTGCCATCACACTAGATACCAGAGTGAGGTCCAAGGCAGACTCTTTCCCTGTGGCTACATCAATGCTGGTCACTCGGCCATCATTCAGGCACACCAGATCTTTCATTTCTATCCGATTTTCCATCACTTGGCCATCTGGTCTCCCCCCCACCCCCACCCCCACACTAGCACCCCTCCTCTCAACCACACCTCCACCACCACATATTCCTGTTCAATACCTTTCCCTAGCATCCTGTAAGGAAGTCCTTGCTTTATGATGGCGGCACATCCCCCCCTCCCCCTATATCGCTGTCCCTACGAATCACTACATATCCCTGTATGATAAACTCCAAAGTCGGTTTGAGCCATGTTTCCTACATACAAATCACATCAGGCTTAGCTGGTATATCCACAATGAACTGCTTGAACTACTGCCCATTAGCCAACAGGCTTTGAGCATTCCATTGTAGTATTACCACCATAACTAAGATCCAGTAATAAATGACTCCATCCTCGGCTGATTGAGGTCATCTCGAACCTCTTCCCATGTCAACCCTGTCATACTCAGATGTCTCCCAGCCGCTTTCACTATTAGCTGAAACCTCTCCGTTTTAGACTCTACTTTAGCAGTGCTATTGATAGCACCTGCTATGAACGTCACCAGCTTTCTCTTATCTATGTATACCATATCGCCGCCCACATGCCCCGTAATCCCCAGGTCTAGATGCTCCTACCCATCTCTCCCTTGAACCTGTATCTCCATGGACCTGGACCACCCTCACTGCTTCAGCATATGACAGCCTTCTCTCCACTCTCACTTGTTGCACCTCCACTACCTGCTTCATTGCCTCACACTCACAATATGCCACACTATGAGCACCTCCACAGCTGCAGCACTTTGGTTGTACACCATCTCCACACTTCCCATACTCATGCTCCCCTCCACACCTGGCACACCTCTGTTTCTCTTTACAGACTGTTGCCACATGCCCAAACCTCTGGCAGTTATAACATCTTAAAGGCTTTGGTACATACAGTGAGGCAAAAAAGTATTTGATCCCCTGCTGATTTTGTACATTTGCCCACTGACAAAGACATGATCAGTCTATAATTTTGAATGGTATGTTTATTTGAACAGTGAGAGACAGAATATCAACAAAAAAATCCAGAAAAACGCATGTCAAAAATGTTATAAATTGATTTGAATTTTAATGAGGGAAATAAGTATTTGACCCCCTCTCAATCAGAAAAATGTCTGGCTCCCGGGTGTCTTTTATACAGGTAACGAGTTGAGATTAGGAGCACACTCTTAAAGGGAGTGCTCCTAATCTCAGCTTGTTACCTGTATAAAAGACACCTGTCCACAGAAGCAATCAATCAATCAGATTCTAAACTCTCCACCATGGCCAAGACCAAAGAGCTCTCCAAGGATGTCAGGGACAAGATTGTAGACCTACACAAGGCTGGAATGGGCTACAAGACCATCGCCAAGCAGCTTGGTGAGAAGGTGACAAAAGAACTGTCAATCTCCCTCGGCCTGGGGCTCCATGCAAGATCTCACCTCGTGGAGTTGCAATGATCATGAGAACTGTGAGGAATCAGCCCAGAACTACACGGGAGGATCTTGTCAATGATCTCAAGGCAGCTGGGACCATAGTCACCAAGAAAACAATTGGTAACACACTACGCTGTGAAGGACTGAAATCCTGCAGCGCCAGCAAGGTCCCCCTGCTCAAGAAAGCACATATACAGGCCCGTCTGAAGTTTGCCAATGAACATTTGAATGATTCAGAGGAGAACTGGGTGAAAGTGTTGTGGTCAGATGAGACCAAAATCGAGCTCTTTGCCATCAACTCAACTCGCCGTGTTTGGAGGAGGAGGAATGCTGCCTATGACCCCAAGAACACCATCCCCACCGTCAAACATGGAGGTTGAAACATTATGCTTTGGGGGTGTTTTTCTGCTAAGGGGACAGGACAACTTCACCGCATCACAGGGACGATGGACGGGGGCATGTACCTTCAAATCTTGGGTGAGAACCTCCTTCCCTCAGACAGGGCATTGAAAATGGGTCGTGGATGGGTATTCCAGCATGACAATGACCCAAAACACACGGCCAAGGCAACGAAGGAGTGGCTCAAGAAGAAGCACATTAAGGTCCTGGAGTGGCCTAGCCAGTCTCCAGACCTTAATCCCATAGAAAACCTGTGGAGGGAGCTGAAGCTTCGAGTTGCCAAACGTCAGCCTCGAAACCTTAATGACTTGGAGAAGATCTGCAAAGAGGAGTGGGACAAAATCCCTCCTGAGATGTGTGCAACTACAAGAAACGTCTGACCTCTGTGATTGCCAACAAGGGTTTTGCCACCAAGTACTAAGTCATGTTTTGCAGAGGGGTCAAATACTTATTTCCCTCATTAAAATGCAAATCAATTCATAACATTTTTGACATGCATTTTTATGGATTTTGTTGTTGTTATTCTGTCTCTCACTGTTCAAATAAACCTACCATTAAAATTATAGACTGATCATGTCTTTGTCAGTGGGCAAATGTACAAAATCAGCAGGGGATCAAATACTTTTTTCCCTCACTGTAAACCCTCACATAATAACTCATATCCTCATATCATATGGTTACTTTATGCGGTTGGCATCAGTTGCTGGGACCGCTATTATCTTTCCAGTGATTCTGCTGACGAAAGCCGGGTCTGAGGAGCTGTTTAACGTAGCAGCTAGCCTAGCTGCTAGCTAGCTGCCTATCAAGCTAGCAGGGTTTTCTTGAGGGCTTGAAAGCAGCCCGCGACGTGGTTAGCCATTGTGGCTGGGACTGTGGATTGTCCCGGGCTTGTGGCTATCTAGATCCCTGCTGTTTGTTCCCTGCGACCTGCCCTGTCTGGAACTGCGAGGAGTAACAGCGTAACCTACGTTGCTACCATGACAAAGACCAAAGCCGGCGGGAGTACCATTGAGGACAGTGGTGTCTCTCTATCTCAGGTGAAGTATCTTTTAAACAAACAAAAAAGAGTTCTACAAGCAGTTGTTACAACAACAAAATAGCTTCAAGTGTTTTGTCCAAATACTGGTGGAGTCAGCTAATAAAATAATGGACAACCTGACCAGAGAGGTCCAGGACCTGAAGAACAGTTTGCAGTTCTCCCAGGGTCAGCTCGATGAGTTTAAACATGAGAACGGCAAGATGACAGAAATCTGTAAGTCATTGAGAGAGGACATCAGTTCTGTATGTGAATCCATGAAAACAATGACGGAGAAATCAGATTATCTCGAGGGACAATGAAGGCAGAACAAAATGGTTGTGGACGGAATTGCAAAATCTCCACGTGAGACCTAGACAGAGTCTGCGGACAAAGTGAGGGAAATGATCTCGGAGAAACTGAAGATGGACCACAGGAAGATTGAGGTGGAGCGCGCCCACAGAACTGGAAAACCACCACCGGGCCAGGTGACAGGCCCAGGCCGATAGTGGTCAAGTTCTTGAGGTTCAAGAACAAGGTAGCTGTTCTGGAAAGAGCCAAGAACTTGAGAGGAAAGTACATATTCAAGGATTTAACATCTATAGAAGAGACAGGAATGCTTATGGGGGGAGGTGTTGCTGTAAATATTCAGAGCCATATCCCTGCAATGCATAGAGAAGATCTTATGTCAAGTGTTATTGAAATGTTGTGGTTGCAGCTTTACTTGGCACATCTATTTGTTGGTCTGATGTGATTAATAAGGAGCATCCAATTTACACTTGATAAAATTGCTTCTTCCATTTATTGATAAACATGCACCTGTTAAGAAACTGACTGTTGGAACTGTTAATGCTCCATGGACTGATGAGGAATTGAAAAACTGTATGGTTGAAAGAGATGGGGCAAAAGGAGTGGCTAATAAGTCTGGCTGCACATCGGACTGGCTGACTTACTGCAAATTGAGAAATTATGAGACTAAAGCTCTGGATAAGAGCATCTGCTAAATGACTAAAATGTACAAATGTAAATGTAAACTCAACAAAAAGAAGAAGAAACTGTATTATGAAGCCAAGATCAATGATATAAAGAATAATGAAATTATGGGTAGAAAGACAAATTCAACTCCATCTTTCATCGAATCAGATGGATTATTCATCAAAAAAACATATGATGTTGCCAATTATTTGAATGATTAGTTCATTGGCAAAGTGGGCAAACTTAGGCAGGAAATGCCAACAACGAACAGTGAGCCATCATACTCATGCATAAAAAACAAATAATGAAAGAACAGTTTGAATTTTTTAAGGTTTGTGTGAGAGAGGTGGGAAAATTATTGTTATTGATCAATAATAACAAACCTCCTGGCATTGACAATTTAGATGGAAAGCTACTGAGGATGGTAGCTGACTCTATAGCCACTCCTATCTGTCATATCTTTAATCTGTCATATCTTTAATCTGAGCCTAGAGGAAAGTCTTTGTCCTCAGGCCTGGAGGGAAGCCAAAGTCATTTTGCTAACCAAGAGTGGTAAAGCAGTCTTTACTGGTTCTAACAGCAGACCTATCAGCTTGCTGCCAGCTCTTAGCAAACTGTTGGAAACTGTTGGTTTGACCAAATACAATGCTATATCTCTGTAAATTAACAGACTTTTAGCATGCTTATAGAGAAGGGCACTCAACATGTACTGCACTGACACAAATGACTGATAATTGGTTGAAAGAAATTGATAATAAGAAGCTGTACTGTTAGATTTCAGTGCAGCCTTTGATATTATTGACCATAACTTGTTGTTGAGAACTTATGTGTTATGGCTTTTCAACCTCTGCCATATAGTGGATTCAGAGCTATCTATCTAATAGAACTCAGAGGGTTTTCTTTAATGGAAGCTTTTCTAATGTCAAATATGTCAAGTGTGGTGTACTGCAGGGCAGCTCTCTTGGCCCTCTACTATTTTCTATTTTTACCAATGACCTGCCACTGGCATTAAACAAAGCATGTGTGTCCATGTATGCTGATGATTCAACCATTTACGTGTCAGCAACCACAGCTAATGAAGTCACTGAAACCCTTAAGAAAGAGTTGCAGTCTGTTTTGGAATGGGTGGCCAGTAATAAACTGGACCTGAACATCTCTAAAACTAAGAGCATTGTATTTGGTACAAATAATTCCCTAAGTTCTAGACCTCTGCTGAATCTGGTAATGAATGGTGTGGCTGTTGAACAAGTTGAGGAGAAAAAAATTACTTCATGTTACCTTAGATTGTAAATTGTCATGGTCAAAACATATAGATTTGATGGTTGTAAAGATGGGCAGAGGTCTGTCCCTAATAAAGAAATGCCCTGCTTTTTTGACACCACTCTCCAAAAAGCAAGTCCTGCAGGCTCTATTTTTGTCTTATCTTAATTATTGTCCAATTGTGTGGTCGAGTGCTGCAAGGAAATACATAGTTAAGCTGCAGCTGGCCCAGAACAGAGCGGCACGTCTTGCTCTTCATTGTAATTAGAGGGCTAATATAAATACTATGCATGCCAGTCTCTCTTGGCAAAGAGTTGAGGAGAGACTGACTGCATCACTTCTTCTTTTTATAAGAAACATTAATGTGATGAAAATTCCAAATTATTTGCATTGTCAACTTACACACAGCTCTGACACACACACTTACCCCATCAGACATGCCACCAGGGGTCTTTTCACAGTCCCCAAATACAGAACAAATTCAAGAAAGCGTTCAGTATTATATAGAGCAATTATTGCATTGAACTTCCTTCCATCTCATATTGCTCAAATGAACAGCAAACCTGTTTTAAAAAAAAACAGAGAAAGCAACACCTCACGGCACAATGCCGCTCCCCTATTTTACCTAGATAGTTTGTGTGTGTGTATTGATATTTATGCTACGTATGCCTTTTTAAAATTGATGTAGTTATGTCCTTGAGCTGTTCTTGTCTATTAATGTTCTGTATTATGTCATGCTTCATGTTTTGTGTGGACCCCAGCTAATGGGGATCCTAAAAAAATAAATACCAACTCCATCCCTTGTTTCTTGCAATCTTTTAACATTCACTAGAACGCCTCCTCTCAAGTTGTCGCTTATCTCTTTATTGCTAACACTCACAGGCACTCCTGTTATCACCCCTTTAATCCACTGCTTCCCTGCTTGATCAGTCCAGCTGTTCGACACCACCTGACACTTCCCTATTTGCTTCACTCTGAGAGCTTTTTCCCTCTGTGCCATGTCTTTACAGAATACCAACAAGCTCCCATTTCTTAACACTTTAGCATTGACAACTTCCCCAATCAACTATTTTATCACAACCTTATCGGACTCATCGCCCCAACTCCTCCTTCCTCCCTAAACTTCCGAATCACTTTATGCTCCTCCTCACCTCCATGCTCCCCTTGCGACTTATCTTGCCCTTCCTCTGCACTCTCTACCTCCGAAACTGCCGCTGGCGTTGGAAACTATGTTGCTCTTCTCAAACATCCTTTTCTTCTTCATCTCCGCCTCCATATACTTTTTATTTTTCTCTTTCTACTCCCCCCTTTATTTTTACCGCTATGCTCCATACTTGCTTCACTTTCTTCTCCATCACGATCTCCTACCATCTCTGACCCAGTCACAGCACAGCCGTGTCGAACTGCCGCCACACCGAGTAAAGTTTGATTGTTTGCTTATTCCCTTTAAATCCGAAAGACAGATATGTGGCAAAAGCGTGAGCCCGATGTTGCGCCTCTGGGTTTAGAAACTGTGCTGTAGTTTCGTAACTATCTTATGTAATTAGTACAAAACTAGTACGTCGTCAGTTCGTCGTGACATCGTAACATTGTTTGGTGGGTTAACCCTAACCCTTACCTAACCCTAACCATTTTACATTTATACTTCAATGGGGTAGGGCCATCCCAAGGATTGCAGATAGCACGGACCTCGTTTGTAGGCGGGAGGAGCAAGATGGAGTCGTGCAGGGTTGCCAGGTCTAGCTAAAATTTCTAGCCCACTGACCACTCAAAACCCACCCCAAAGGCCTGAAAACTAGCCCCATTATTTTGAGCCACAGCAAGAGAGGAATTGCCATATTTATACAATAAACCCTTTTTCCATAGCGTTATCGAGCCAATTAAGAAGAAACATCATTGTAACTTGTAAAATGTGGTATAAATAATATTTATTGCAAGCTATGTATGACATGACGTAATAAAGGAATTTGAACATGTGGCAAGAGAAAATATAATTTGCCCTTATTTAACTCGCCAGATCATTTTCCATCAATGGATGTCGATTTAACTCGTATTACTGCTAAGGGCTGTTCTTAAGCATGACGCAACGCGGGGTGCCTGTATACAGCTGTTAGCCGTGGTATATTGGCCATATACCACAAACCCCTGGGGTGCCTTATTGCTATTATAAACTGGTTAGACGTAATTAGAACAGTAAAAAGTTATTTTTTGTTATACACGTGGTATATAGTCTGATATAACACAGCTTTCAGCCAATCAGCATTCAGGGCTCGAACCAGGTTTATAATTGTAAATAAATCTCCTTTGCGCATAACTATAGATACTGTAAATCCAACAGGAGAGTTTGAGTCATGAAAGTTGGCCAGAGGATTTTTAAATATCTGCGAGAAACACTTGGATGAACATAAAAAACAAATGTTTGACTATTTTCGGGCAATTGTGCTGCTATGTGCCAGATGTTAAAACTACAAACCGTTATAAATGGCCCATTTGCGAGATTGACTTGTCATTTCAATAGGTTTAGGCTACAGATTAAAATCAGGGTTTATGATTGTAATTCAATTTTGCCATGATTTGCTTAGATAAAGGCAGGTAGCCTATAGACCCTGATAGGCCTACATCTAATTTCAGATAGTCTACAGTAGCCTAGACAAGATCCAGGCAAGATGTAACTGAACGATTTAGCAGCTTGCTTAGTTCAAATTAACAGACTAATTCATTCAACATGAATAGCGAGGCGATTTCGAGGTAAGAAGTGCTTGTGTTTCCCAATAACCTGCTGGAATAGGCTACTGAGGATGGGGTCATAATTTCAATGACTTAATTCAATATTAGTAATATGTATATGAACTGAATATGCGTGTCAACAACAGCCAGTGTTTATGAACTGAATATGCGTGTCAACAACAGCCAGTGTTTATGAACTGAATATGCGCGTCAACAACAGCCAGTGTTTATGAACTGAATATGCGCGTCAACAACAGCCAGTGTTGTTGACAAGCATTTTTATTTTTTACCTGTAGCCTATTCTGACTATTGTTACCGTCAATCTAATGCATCATAACAACTGATCGGCAATTGCGATAGAGCGTTGATAACTTTCAATATAATTAACTAAACATGTCCATTAATAATTGCATAATAACACAAGGCTATTTATTAAATTGGTTTGCCAGCTCCAGGTAGGCTACACAAGTGGCACAAATAGATTTGCAATGACTCCAGTGATATCGACATTTCAATATATGTATTGTATCAAATGGTAGCCTACAATGGAATATAAATCAATAGGCTACTTGATGGCCAACAGAGTGAAATGTATCATTCTCCACATTTCATGTCAGTTTCTGTGAGAATGTGATTTGAAGGAGTCAGGCGCAGGAGGGTAAATCACTGAATACAGAGTTTATTCCATAGGACACAGTTACGCTGGATCGCGTCAACAAAATACAGGCACACAGGGAACAATATCCCCGAAAATACAAGGTACGGGTAGCTCAACAGAGCTACACTCAACTCACAAATAACAATCACCCACAAGGACAAGGGGGGCAGAGGGAACACTTATACATGTACTAATGAGGGGATATGAACCAGGTGTGTGTAATTGACAAGACAAGACAAATGGAATGATGAGATATGGAGCGGCAGTGGCTAGTAGGCCGGTGACGACGAACGCCGAAGCATGCCCGAACAAGGAGGGGAGGCAGCTTCGGAGGAAGTCGTGACAGTACCCCCCCCTGACGCGCAGCTCCAGCTGTGCGCTGACCCCGGCCTCGGGGACGGCCAGTAGGACGCGGAGCAGGGTGAGCCGGATGGCGACGGTGGAAATCCCGCAACAGTGAGGGACTGAGGATATCCCTCACCGGGACCCAGCACTGTTCCTCCGGACTGTACCCCTCCCACTCCACGAGGTACTGAAGGCCCCCCACCCGACACCTCGAATCCAGGATGGAACGGACGGAGTACGCCAGGGCCCCCTCAATGTCCAGAGGAGGCGGAGGGACCTCACGCACCTCAGACTCCTGGAGCGGACCAGCCACCACCGGCCTGAGGAGAGACACATGAAACAAGGGGTTAATACGGTAATCGGGGGGAAGTAATAACCTATAGGTGACCTCGTTGATTCTCCTCAGGACTTTAAACGGCCCCACAAACCACGGGCTCAGCTTCCGGCAGGGCAGGCGGAGGGGCAGAGCCAGACCCGATCACCCGGTACGAAGACCGGGGCCTCACTGCGGTGGCGGTCAGCATCGGCCTTCTGACGACGCACGGCGCGTTGGAGGTGGATGTGGGCAGCGTTCCACGTCTCCTCCGTGCGCCGAAACCAGTCATCCACCGCAGGAGCCTCGGTCTGGCTATGGTGTTAGGTTAGTGGAGGAGTGCCGGAGAGAGTTCTGGGCATATTCGGCCCATGGCAAGAACACCGACCACTCCCCCGGCCGGTCCTAGCAGTAGGACAGCAGGAACCTACCCTACATCCCAATTTACCCGTTCCACCTGCCCATTAGACTCGGGGTGGAACCCAGAGGTCAGGCTGACCGAGACCTCCAGACGTTCCATGAACGTCTTCCAGACCTTGGATGTGAACTGGGGACCTCGCTCAGACACTATATCCTCTGGTACCCCGTAGTGCCAGAAGACGTGTGTAAACAGGACCTCCGCAGTTTGCAGGGCCGTGGGGAGACCGGGCAGAGGAAGAAGGCAGCAGGCCTTGGTAAAACGGTCCACAACGACCAGGATGGTGGTGTTACCTTGGGAGAGGGGAAGATCAGTCAGGAAATGAACACTTAGATGAGACCATGGTCGTTGTGGAATTGGTAAAGGTTGTAACTTACCCGCTGGGAGGTGCCTAGGTGCCTTACTCTGGGCGCACACCGAGCAGGAGGAGACATATACCCTCACGTCCTTAGCCAAGGTAGGCCACCTGTACTTTCCGGTCAGGCAGCGCACTGTACGACCGATACCTGGGTGACCAGAGGAGGGTGACGTGTGTGCCCAGTAGATCAGACGATCACGGATAAGAGCAGGCACGTACCACAGCCCAGCTGGACACTGAGGTGGAGATGGATCTGTGCATAATGCCTGCTCTATATCTGCGTCCATCGCCCATACTACCGGCGCCACAATGCAGGAAGCCGGGAGTATGGGGGTGTTGTCTCTGGGCCTTTCCTCTGTGTCATACAGCCGTGACAATGCGTCTGCCTTCACGTTCTTCGTACCCGGGATGTATGACAGTGTAAAATCGAACCGGGTGAAGAATAGGGCCCACCTGGCCTGGCGAGGATTCAGCCTCCTCGCTACCATATGTACTCCAGGTTACGGTGGTCCGTCCAGACGAGGAAAGGGTGTTTCGCCCCCTCGAGCCAATGCCTCCCCATGGTCAAAGCTCGGACAACAGCCAACAGCTCCCGATCACCAACGTCGTAGTTCTGCTCCGCCGGGCTGAGCTTCTTAGAGAAGAAGGCACAGGGGCGGAGCTTGGGTGGCGTGCCCGAGCTTTGAGATAGGACAGCACCTATCCCTACCTCGGACGCATCCACCTCCACTACGAACGGTAGTGATGGATCGGGGTGGACCAGTACCGGGGATGAGGTGAACAGACCCCTCAGTTTCCTGAAGGCCAGGTCAGCCTCAGCAGACCAGCGGAGCCAGGACGGCGCACCCTTCAACAGAGATGTAATGGGAGCTGCGACCTTACCAAAGCCCCAGATAAACCTCCGATAGTAGTTGGCAAAGCCCAGAAAGAGCTGCACCTCCTTAACCGTGGTGGGAGTCGGCCAATTACGCACGGCTGAAATGCGACCCCCCTCCATCTCCACCCCTGAGGTGGTAATGCGGTATCCGAGGAAGGAGACAGCCTGCTGGAAAAACATACACTTCTCTGCCTTGGCATAAAGGTCATTCTCCAACAGTCGGGCCAGCACTTTGCGAACCAGGGACACATGCTCGGTGCGCGTAGCGGAATACACCAGAATGTCATCGATGTAGACCACTACACCGCGACCAAGCATGTCCCGAAACACCTCGTTCACAAAGGACTGGAAGACACATGGAGCATTCATCAAACCGTAGGGCATCACCAGGTATTCATAATGCCCCGTGGTTGTGCTGAATGTCGTCTTCCAGTCATCACCCTCCCGAACACGCACCAGGTTGTACTCACTCCTGAGATCTAATTTGGTGAAGAAGCGCGCCCCATGCATTGACTCGATCACTGACGGAATGAGGGGGAGAGGATAACTAAACCTGATCGTCTCCTTGTTCAGTGGTCGATAATCAATGCAAGGGCGCAGACCGCCGTCTTTCTTCTTCACAAAGAAGAAACTCGAGGAGGCAGGTGAAGTGGAGGGACGTATATACCCCTGGCGCAGGGACTCAGTGACGTATGTTTCCATAGCCGCCGTTTCAGCCTGCGACAGGGGGTACACCGTCTACCTGGAGGTTTATAGTGCAATCCTGATAGAGGAATTATGATTATGACTAAAATTGTTAACCCCAATACTGATGATGACTGTGTGAACTGTGTTAGGGTTATCATTATAAACCCACTAATAGAGGGGGCGAGTTAGAAACTGCTGAGACAAACATTCCAGGATGAAGGGGACTGAGAAACTGGTTAAAGGCCTCCTAAAGGTGGGCGGAGCAAAGTGCCTTTGTGTGAAGTAGTATAAAAGGCTGTATATGTGTTTTTTGGCGGCAGAGCTCTCCATGATTAAACATACAGATCATTCTTGCCGGTTGTGGACCTTTGTTTAATTCATGATTAAACCAGAGCCTTACACCCTCTGGGAATTATTCAGAGAATTAAGTTTGATTAATTAGAGATACAAATTCTCGTGACAAATGGTCCTTCGAGCGGAGCTCAAAATACGTCTTTATCGTTCTGAGGACACCGAAAACCGTGCACGGGCGGATGATAGCATCCGTATAGAATAGACCTGGGCTTTGATGTTAAGGTTATAAACAGGCCGGTGATGAACCTTAAGAACGATAAAGACGTTGACGAGATCTGAAAAAGCATTTAAATCCCAACTGCAAGGATAAGGTCAGTCATTTTTATTCATGAATTTTGGTGAAATGATTTGAACTTGTATAAGAATAGTAATTCTTGTGAAGGGCAGAGAATAGTTAACAAAATATCATAAGGGTATAAAGGAAGGAAGGGGGGTCCGAAAATGACTCTAGGTAATAGAACTATACCAAAATACACTAGTTAATATTGAGATTGTACAAGATACAGTCTTTACAATATAAACAGGAAGGGAGATAATTATCATTGTGTGAGATAGATACATTAAACAAGTCAAGAGTCATAAACAACTGGGGATTTGCTCTAACTCTGTCTATTTCATAAAACTAGAGCAGTTACGACCTCTGGGTTACGGATAGTGTTAGCAAAAAATCGTATAAGGTTGTATACGTGTGAGACCTAATGATCCATCGAAATACGTGATAATTGTTTCAAGGAAGGGACTAAAATAGGTCGATTGAGAAAAAAAAATGGTTGTCCCATCCGTTTCATGAAACTGGGGTCTTAAAAAACTCTGGGTTACGGGTTGAATAATTTAAATGGTTGATTACAAAAGCAGATCATAACATTTGCTCAAAAGACGCACCTAATAATAAGTCCCAAATAAAATAATTATTGATTGAATTATTACTAAACGGGGGGATTTCTTCTTTTTCTACCATGGGAAATAAATATTCTAAAGAGGTCCGAGAATTAACGGGGGATGAAAGATATATGTTAGGAAGGGATCAAAGAAATATGTATTATGGATCCATTTGGGAGAAGAGGTATGGATTTATTGGGCATCTCGATGTAGAGAAATCAGAGGCTATGATTAGGCAGATGCATGTAAACTGTGGAACGGATTTGAAGAAACAGCGAGGGGAGGGGCTAGAGACAGCAAGAGTATGGCTTTTGGAGGCTCGAAAGAGAGAGGAAGGACAGAAAATAAAAAATAAAATTATGCAGAGAGAAAATGAAGTAAAAGTTAAGGTTTCAGTGCCTCCCCCAGAGCAGAGGGCAGAAAGGTTATATCGAGTTTTAGCAGAGCAGGCTTGGAAAGAAAGCCCAGATGATAACGTTGTCATGTGTAGGAGAAAATTAGGACTGGTCCCCGCCCCCACCATATGACGGCCAAGCCGGAATGTTGGAAGAGAGGGACGTTTTAGAGAAAGAACATACAGAACTCAGGGAGAGTAGAAAGGAAATAGGCAGGCTAAGGAAAGAACTGGATAGAGAGAAAGAGTCAAGAAGGGCTATAGAATTTAAACACAGAGAGTTGAAGAGATTAGAGAGCTATAATAAATCAGGGAGGCAGAATAGGGGAGGAGATAATAGGAAGTGCTTTAACTGTAACAAGGAGGGTCATTTTGCCAGAGAGTGTGAGGCCCCGTGTAAATACTGTAACAAAACAGGTCATAACCATCGCGACTTCAGAGATAAAGGAAAGGGCAGTGTCCGGGAAATGACAGTCTATTTTTTGGTTCCACAGGTAAAAAGTTTGAAGAAGTGATTTGTGTCGATTAAGAATTGGCTAAAAACACCACGAAGGAATTATTTGAGAGGTACCTATAAAATTCTAACGATATATACGTATGAACATGCTAACCCAAACGTAGACGTACCTCATGGGTGAGAAAGTAGAGAATATGAGTTTAAGGTTGTGCCGTTGTTTGATTATGTGATAAGGTTTAATGGGTAATCGGACCATAACTAATGTGGTTATAGAAGTAATGTATAATATAGTAGAGAGCCAATAGAGGGTTCCATTGAACTATTATGGTTTATTGGGCATTTCAATGGCATAAGGTGAAATCTGTATGTATGAGGGGTGAGAGACAGTACATAGTTCAAATGATAGGAATATAATTAAATGTATGCTTATCAACGATAGCAAGTATTTGTTTTATTAATTAGGGCCTAATCAGAGAGAACAGTTAAAGAAATTGAATAGCGAACTGAAATTGCGATAGAGCTGTGAAAATTATTTAAGTTGAGGACAAAGGAAAATAATTTATGGTTCTAGTTCCCGGGTAAAAGAGTTGTACTTGCTTGACTATATCGAGCAGAAGTTTGAATAGTTGAATGAAAAGCATTTCTTTGACAAAGTCTAATGGTTATTACTTTATTGTATAGGTTGGGTAACACCAGTGGTGTATGAAAATAATTGGTGATTTCTAAAACGATAATCTGTTCATGGTACGTTGAACAATGGGATATAGTGGTGACTATTAGGATGATGGATTGAATAAACATTGGTTATAAGTATGAAGTTATTAAACAATAGGTTTATATTTTTAAAAACATCAATGCAACAGGTTGCGATGATTAAATTAATAGAAAGGGGTTATAGGGTTATATTAGAAGGTGTAGTGAACTTAATGAAACGTGGTATTATATAGTGTCTTCCAGGATTGATGGAAGTCTCCTATAGCATTATGTTAAGGGGATGCCTGGAATAAAATATAATGTCTTACTTACACGGAGTATGTGATTGTATTGGCTAATGAATGAAATAGGACATTTACAGGGGTGAAAGGAACAATAGAAGGGGAGACAGATTTTCCTATGGTTTTGGTAAAATAATTGATAATGGATCATTTGAGTTGAGATCACATGGAGCAGATTGATGAGTTAGGACTGGGGATATCTGTATCATGTTTTGTGTGTACTTACCATCTTTAGATTACTGATGGTAATTGAAGGTTAACAAAATGTATAACCGGGAGAAAGAGATTAGGTTATCTCATTGGAATGTTGCCCAGGGCTAGGGGGAGCAGTAGTGAAGTTAGGCAGTATTTAGGTCGTAAAAGTGAGCTACCAAATTAAGTGGGGCCTGGCTATTTTTGGTTGTTGTTTTTCAATTGGGTTTTTCAAATAAAAAACAACACACCTAGTATGATGTTTATAAAGGGTTGTTATGTTGAATTTAGGGGGTTTTCAACAGTTCATAGGTGATGGGTCTTAAAGGAGCACACACAGTGAATTTTATGGAGTTTTTCGGGTTTTTGACTGAGTTTAGGGTATACATGATTTCTTATGAGAATAAATGTCATGAGGACTTAATGAACACTTGGGATAAGTAACATTTATGAAATATTTAGAATGATGGTCATGTTTACTATACTATGGGATGGAATAGTTTGTTGAATGATTTCAATGGCCTCTGAACTCTGTTTTAACTTTCTGGTGTTAATTAATCATCCACACTGGTAATTCTAAAGGCATGAGAAGAGGACTTTAAGATAGTTTATTTTACCAAGTTGAGGGTAATTTATAATACTGTGAAAAGTGTGAAGAAGATTATAATTTGGTAATAAGATATATAATTTGAACCATAAAATAACAGAAGAGAGATAGAGCTTTCCCTGAATGAGGGATACCTGTTGCTAGTCAATTGTACTAATCTTGGATTACTTTACGGGATAGAAGTAAGTTGAGGTATTATCAGATGTTGTCATTTTAATTTCATTTTTATTATGGTTTAATAAACAATGTTGGCATTTTGTTTTTGAAAGCATGAGTGACGTTGTGACTCATGTGTTCAGAAAAGGGGGTAGTAATGTCACGTTCGTTTACGAAGGAGAAGGACCAAGGCGCAGCGTGATATGCATTCATATTTATTTACGTACTAAACACACGACAAAACAACAAACGAAACGTGAAGTCCAAGGTAGACAAATAACATACCTCACACGGAACAAGATCCCACACCCCACTAGTGCCAACAGGCTACCTAAGTATGGTCCCCAATCAGAGACAACGAGCTACAGCTGCCTCTGATTGGGAACCACCCTGGCCAACATAGATCTAAACGATCTAGAAACTAACATAGACAAACCCAACACAGAAAATACACACCCTGACTCAACCAATACAAGTCCCTAGAGTCAGGGCTTGACAAGTAATGATGGTAAAATAATTTATTGGTACATTTGCAGATTGTAGGAAGAGAATGAGCAGTAGTAAATAATGTGTCATGGGTTAGATTAAATGTTTTAGAGGTGTGTAAGTGAAGTGGGAATCCATGGCTGTCCTACGGCTGTCCTACGTTATCAGTGAATGAAAGCAGAAGGGAGCCTTTTCCTTCTCTCCTCAAACATAGAGGAAAAAGCTGCCAGGGTTGAGCAGAGTTCAGGCTAAAACCTTTGTCTCTCCTTTGCTATCTTCTTGATTGATTACAGCATGAAGGGGGGTTTGTGTTAGGTTTGAAAGATTTAAGTATGGACCTGTCATGTCCAACCATCAGTCTTCAGGTCAAGCCCGGGAGAGCCGGGGTAGAACAGAGTTTGAACTAAACATGAGTGTTTTAACAAGATAAGGGATTGATTGATTGGATTACTATTGATTCTGAACTGAATGAAAGTCGAATTTAGCCGCCATAAGAGACAAAGGAAGTGGGAGGAGCAATAAAGAAGCAAGGGACAGTCTCAAAAATAAATAAGGGATGGCAATTGGATGATAAATTACCAATATTACCTAAGTGATTGTTTAGGTAGGTGGTAATATTGACACATGAGCAGAAACATGTGTCAAAAGGGGGGATGATAGTAGATGGTAGGATTAAATAATAAATAAACGAAGGAGAGGACAAAATACTTAAAAAAAATTTTTTTAGATACAGTCTAGAAAGAGAATACTGATGTGAACAGTATGATTAGAGAGGGGTTAAGGAAAACACACAGGAGAGCAGGAAGAAATGGGGTACAAGGTCTACCGATACTATTAATGACGATCAGGAGAACTCCAGATGAAGAAGGGTTATTGCCATTGGAGAAGGGATTTGGTAGACCATACAGAATGCCCGAGTTAGGAGGACCGGAGAAGGCAGAAATAGAAATTAAGAGCACCCTAGCAGAACACGTGAGAAGGTAGTTTATTAACCACACCGGTATGTCAGAGGTTTTGTGCCCCACAGGTGAACTAAAGGAGAAGGTGACCCACTCTATCTAACCAGGTGACTGGTGAGCATCCAGTCCCTAAAGAAGAAAGACTGGAAGCAGGCCTGTTGGGAAGGGCCCTATCAGGTTATATTGGTCACTGCCTTTGCCATTAGAATAGCAGAAATAGCAACCTGGGTCCACGTTACCCACTGCAAAAAGGTAAGAACATATACAAGCACCACTGAACACACACAGAGTTAGAGAGAAGAACTGGACCAATAGGGTCTGGGGATCACCTCTGTTAACGAAGATCTCCTACCCTGACCTATCATCACTGTAGTGTGTTCTCAGGGTGTGAGTATGGGGTAGTACCAAGCAGAAAGACTGAGGACAGGAGAGGGTTGGCGGTTTTTGGGAATGGGGGTGACTTGAGCTGCATCATAGTCTCGGCAATGGTCTTGATATGTCAAGATCCACCACCAATTACGCTATGCCCTTACCATTGTTAAGAAGTAAAAGAGAAGAGAAGCAACCCGACATATTGACCGTCAAGGACGAGTGGCCTTCAAAATGGGAGTCAGAGAAGGGCAGACTGTAGGATTCAAAATAAAGGTTAGGGACGTAGCCAACGGGTGGGGTACATGTCAATAAGCAATTTGGGATTATAAAATCCCATTATATTCGTGTTCGGCCCCCACGGCGGATTGTTCCTAGACTCAAGTGTTTAAACACACTTGGGGACAGGGATATGAGACCGGGCGCGACTGAACATCCAGATGGGGGGTAAAGAGGAACAAAGACATCACCAATTATCAATTCGAGATAGTAGTAATGTGATTGACTTAAGTTCAGAAGCACAGGAGAGAATTCTGAACCTTACAGCCCCTGTACCCGATGGGTGGTGGGCGTGTGCCAGTAAAGGCAGTATAAGGCAGAGAATACCAAAAGGGTGGCTAGATACGTGCGCCCTGGTTCTACTGATTCAGCTAGTTAATATGAGTCACCAAGAACCAAGGAAAGGGTTAAACAGACGTAGGAGGAGTTTTAACAAGAAGGAGAATAGCCCTATTTAGATGGATGCTATTGGGGTATCAAGGGGGGTACTGGATAGATACCAAGCTATGAAAGAATTAGGGGAAGGATTTACTACCACGTTCTTTTGGTGGGTGACAATAAACAAAATTGTGGATTGGATTAATTATATATATTACGACCAACAACGATGTATTGGCCAGACTAGGGATGCAGTAAAAGGGATCTCTGAACAATTATCCGCCATCTCACTCATGACTTAGGAAAAGAGGTTGGCTCTAGATCAGGCAGAAAGGGGCGGTGTCTATAGAATGATAAGCCATTGTTGCACATTTATCCCTAACAACACCACACTGGATGGGACGGTCACCAGAGCTCTTGCAGAATAAACTGCTCTAAGTGAAGAATGAGCTGAGAACTCAGAAGTTAGTACATCGTGGATAGGGTGGTTTGATGAAATGTTTGGTAAATGGAAAACCATAGCAGCCACCATCTTGGGGGCAGCCAGCGTTTATATGGGTATTCTTGTATTATGTGGTTGTTGTCTTGTTCCCTGTGTCCGAGGGTGAGTAAGGCGTTGGAGAATGCAGTGTCTCAACCGATGGTGAGATATGGAGGGAATCCGGACTCTGACCAGTGGAATGTGAAAAACAATCCTCCAGGCTTGGTGGATGACGAGGACTTTGACCCTGAAAGACCGCAATTGGTTGAAATGTTTATTAGTTCTGACGTATGAAGATCAGATTGGTCATGCTTGTAAATAAATGTATCCTAAGGGTGTAAAAATGTAGTCAAAGGGTGGACTGATAGAGGAATTATGATTATGACTAAAATTGTTAACCCCAATACTGATGATGACTGTTGGAACTGTGTTAGGGTTATCATCATAAACCCACTAACAGAGGGGGTGAGTTAGAAACTGCTGAGACAAACATTCCAGGATGAAGGGGACTGAGAAACTGGTTAAAGGCCTCCTAAAGGTGGGCGGAGCAAAGTGCCTTTGTGTGAAGTAGTATAAAAGGCTGTATATGTGTTTTTTGGCGGCAGAGCTCTCCATGATTAAACATACAGATCATTATTGCCGGTTGTGGACCTTTGTTTAATTCATGATTAAACCAGAGCCTTACACCCTCTGGGAATTATTCAGAGCATTAAGTTTGATTAATTAGAGATAGAAATGATTGTGACAAATCCCCCGCCCGATGAGGTGGTAACTTGGTAGCCTACGTCTTTGAAAACGCGTGCGCCAAATCGAGGTATTCGGGGGGAATGCGCACGGTGGAGGTACTGTCTGGACTTTCCACCGTGGTTGCACCAACGGAAACACCTAGACACTTACCCTGACACTCTCGCGACCACCCGTGAAAACCCTCTGCGGCCATGAGAAGGTGGGGTTGTGGAGTGCTAACCAAGGGATACCTAATACCACAGGGAAAACAGGGGACTCAATAATAATAAAAAAGTGATCTGCTCACAATGAGTCTCCTGGGTAATCATGGTGACTGGTGCAGTAACTTCCTGAACAAACCCGGACCCTAATGGTCGACTATCAAGTGTTCTGATGGGGAGTGGAATGCATAAGAGAACCAATGAAATACCTAGACGGCGTGAGAATGCCCTGTCCATAAAGTTCCCAGCTGCGCCTGAATCGACTAGCGCCTTACACTGGGGAACTACCATGTGATCGGGAAAGTAGATGGGTAGGGTACAGTGCGCAGCAGAGGGCTCTGAACGAGTGTGGGTGTTCGATACCTGGGGTAATGCGAGAGTGCCCTGCCTGCCGCCTCCAGACCCAAAAGAGCGTTGATGACTCCATGTGGTGTACTGTCGCTGTCGTCCTCCGCTCTCTCGGATGGCGGCTCCACCCAGCTCCATCAGCTCGGGATCCGAGTCGGCCGGGGTGGGAACGAGCAGACCCCTTCCAGGACGTCCTCTGGCTGCCAGCAGGTTGTCCAAACGGATGGCCATGTCCACCAGTTGCGTGAAAGACAACATGGTGTCCCAGCAAGCTAGCTCCCATTGGACGTCCTCCAGCAGATGGCACCGGAAATGGTCGATAAGGGCCCGCTCGTTCCACCCGGACCCCGCTGCCAGAGTCCGAAAAAGCAAAGTCCTGCGTGGTCCTCGTCCCCTGCCTCAGGTGGACCAGCCGCTCGCTCGCCTCTCGACCCTCGGGCGGGTGATCGAAGACCGCCCGAAAGAGGCGAGCAAACTCCCCGTAGTTCTCCAACGCAGCTCCTCCTTCGTTGGCCCACTCCAGGGCTTTCCCCGAGAGGCAGGAGACGACGGCGGACACCTTCTCCCACTCCGATGGGGCAGGCCTGATGCTGGAGAAATAGAGCTCCAGATGGAGGAGGAATTTTTGGCAGAGCGCCGCCGTCCCGTCGAACTCCCGTGGTCAGGATATCTGGATCCCTCCGGGTGCTGGGGTGTGGGTGGCAGGTTCCGGTTGGCCAGCTGGTCTCGACAGATCGGGTCCTCTCCTCTCCAGGCGTTGGACGACCTGAAGAATCCGATCCATCGCTTCGCCCAAGCTGGCCAGCATCGTGGAATGCTCCTGGACCCGTGCCACGACTCCAGGCATGCGCTCCTCTCCCGCTGACTCCATAGTGCGGGTGGGTGATTCTGTGAGAATGTGATTTGAAGGAGTCAGGCGCAGGAGGGGCACATACAGGCACACGGGGAACAATATCCCCGGAAATACAAGGTACGGGTAGCTCAACCGAGGGTACACTCAACTCACAAATAACAATCACCCACAAGGACAATGGGGGCAGAGGGAACACTTATACATGTACTAATGAGGGGATATGAACCAGGTGTGTGTAATTTACAAGACAAGACAAATGGAATGATGAGATATGGAGCGGCAATGGCTAGTAGGCCGGTGACGACGAACGCCGAAGCCTACCCGAACAAGGAGGGGAGGCAGCTTTGGAGGAAGTTGTGACAGTTTCATTGAGGACTTTTCCCCATAAAAAGAGCCACGCGAGGGAATTCAATAACTTCCATTTCAAATGTCCACTCGGGCAGCCCCCGAGACCCAAGAACTGAGCATGCATAAAACCCTTCGCTTGATACCGTTTTCATTAAGCAAAGTCAACATTAGAATGCAGTTTAAACCACCTCCTAGCAAATGTATGTGTTGCGCTCTATGGCGCCCAAAGTCGTTTTCCAGTGCTTTGTTGCCATTATTTCTTGATGAGCATCAGTTCTAGCATATTAATATGTTTTATGGAAAAGGCGTTGGAAATAATGTAAATGTAAATAGCCTACCTACAACCGGTAAAAAGTTGTCAAGATGTGCGCGCTTGCTGCTCTCGCTCACGTGACTCAGCCAATAGCTGTAGCGCTCTCTCAACACACACACACCCCTCCGGCTCTCCCCACCACTCACTCAGCTACAGCCTGCTCACTGCCTGACAGTCATCAGCAGGTTACAGTGAATTATATATTTTTTAAGAGAAATGTAATTGCTGCCGCGGTGCAACTTAGAAATAGGCCAAAAACCCTCAACCAATACATGTTCACCTGCGACATCGTTTTCAAAGTAGCCACATTTTTCCGCAAAACTGGAGTCATGGTCAGATTTGCCGAAAGGAGGACGGGGAGGGGCGTAGCCGTGGTCAATCTTGGAATTGAAAGATTGATCATACAAAAATGAAAACACAATGACAGCCTTTAAAAACTCCCACAGTTCTCATCTAGAACCATTAGATTGATGGCATTTTGGAAATATGAGAAATCAACACGTGACTGATTCACAATTACAGCGCGGTATGAAACATAATAAAACATGTTTCCATTGGGATAATATTAAATGTAACACCAAACATTAGCGTGGCAGCGGCTCAGTCAGAGCCAAGATTGTCTAATATATTGACAAGATATTCAAGTAACCGCTCTAACAATGGAAATACATGCCCTCAAAGATGGAAGGCAGGCGGGAAGAGGCGAGATCAGGTGGGACCATTCTAGCCAATTATAGGGCAGATACGCGTGTGAACAGGCCATATGCCGCGTTCATGTGCTAGCTGGAACTAGGAAACTCAGAAATGTCCAACTTGCTAACTGGTTGAACGCGGCACGTGTCAGGATTTCCAATAGGAAAATGTGGCGCTAGACATTTGACCAGCAACAGTTTAATTTACCGGACATTTGAGAAATGTACCAGACTCATTGGGTGCTTAACCTGATTAGGGGGTCCACCCAAGGTGCTCAGAATGACAGAAATCACATGGTCATTCATATTAACAGAACATGCAAGTCACGGATTTTTTTATATTTTATTTTACTGGGTCAGTTAAGAACAAATTATTATTTACAATGACGGCCTACACCGGCCAAACCCGGACGACGTTGGGCCATTGGGGGCCACCCTATGGGACTCCCAATCACGGCCGGTTGTGATACAGCCTGGAATCGAACAAGGGGGTCTGTAGTGACGCTTCAAGCACTGAGATGCATTGCCTTAGACCACTGCGCCACTTGGGAGGATGCAACGATGTGCCGAATTCTGATGTGTACTTTAAACATGTTTGAGTAACAAACAGCAAAATCACTAGCCTATGTCAATACCATAAATATTTAGACTACCTATTCAATTGGTCAGCTTGGCAAGAAAGAAATAGCCTATTCCAAACAGACTCTGGAACAGTTGTTGGACGTTAGATCCCCAATTGATGCCGCATTCAAAACAACTGGGAACTCGGAAATCTCTGACTTCCGACTTCAGTGTGTTCTAGACAACTTGGACCTGGGAAAAAAACGAGCTCCGACTGGGAAAAATCGCTTTGAACGGTCATCCAACTCGGAATTCCAACTTGGGAACTCGGGCCTCTTTCTAGAGCTCCGACTTTCCAACCTGAAGATCACTGATGTCATGATTTGACCTCATATTTTTCTGAATTCCCAGTTGTCTTGAAAGCACCACAAGATGCTGCAGCAGCAGCGCTTGCACTGTCTGACAGATTTTCTTGAAAGCACCACAAGATGCTGCAGCAGCAGCGCTTGCACTGTCTGACATATTTTCTAGTCAAAGTCTCTGTATGCTGTACACCTGTGATAAATACATAACAAATATACTGTACACACACAGCAATTTAATTCCACAAAATTATGCAAACTACCCTATAGACCGATAAGCATGACTAGTCAAATGTATTTACATCGATTGGTATTTCCATCAATGAATAGGCTAAAAAGCATTATTTCACAATGGGATTTTTTATTCTTCTCCGGGACAATTGACACGGATATTATTTATAGGCTTTTATACATATTTTTTGCTGATTTTATTTATAGGCTTTCATTTATTTTTTATTGGACAAAAGCTGACTATTACCGGCTAACTGAAACCCTGGCACATGTTTAACTACAATCAGAGTTTCCTAGTTCCTACTAGCACATGAAGGCAGAAATAGAGATAGGACTCATCTTTGTATGTGTGCTATTAAAGCATCAATGACAGCATGGGCAGCGCCATTGAAGCTATCTCCATTTTAAAGTAGTCCATTTTCTTCTTCATTGGCTGATTGCTCCCAATTCAAATGAATCGCCACCCAGTTGACTATTTTACAGTGGTGGAAGTCCTCAATGACAATGTCCATGCTAAAACGGGTTATATGCATGATGAGTTTTCTATTTATCTCTTATGACAACAGGCACAATAACTCCAATATAAAGTCGTTTTTTTTTTCAAATTTGCCGAAATAAAACTTAGGTCTATCAGTGCATTCGTTACAACCTAACCATTACAAAACGTATATTAGATCAAATAAGCCTCACGTAGAAAATTAGCTCTTAAATGTTTTGTTGACCAAATTCGACACTCTCAATGACCTCCATACAAAAAGTCCTTACTTTGTGGACAGATTTTGGGCGGAGTAAAATCTCTCGCTTCTTCCTGTCTGGTCAGTGCCAGTTCAACGCTTACTTCAGAGGGGTTAGTAAACGCCAGCTATCATATTTCATACTTCAAGAGGTAGCCAAATACGCTCAACATAAAAATAATTAAAAGATTTGAGCGAACATGTGCTCAATTTAGTAATAGTAATGGCGTATATTTGTAGGCACTAAGTCCCGCCATGGTTCGTTGGACAAAGCCTATGAGGAAAATGAATGGCGTTTTTTAAGAATTTTGGGATAAACTCCGATAATAAGGTCTGTGGTAAACACAGGCTTAGGAAGTCTTATACGTTTTGTTGTATGAGATAATATTAATCAGCTAACTTCACTTTTTTTATATAATTTTTTGAATGTATGTTATAAAAAAATAAACACAAAGGCTTCATAATTCATAAAGGCCATGTTAACTGACTGCAATTATATTATAGAACAAAACGTATAAGATCTCCTAAGCCTGTGTTAACTGAAAACTGCAATGCAAAAAAGAGAATTATAATTTAACCTCATCAATTTGATTAGCTAGCTAGGTCTTTGAATGACTATAGCTGTGTTCGAATACTCATACTAACCGCACTAACCATACTATTTGTGACGTAAATTGAGTATATAGTATGCTTATTGGTCATAGTATGGATATTGTTACAATGCCAAAAGTTCCCGGATGTTGTACTACATTTGCCAAAATACGAAGTATTAGGGCCCAAAATGCAATTGTTCCGAAAATGGGCTTGGCTTCACAACGTTTTCAGATTTGAAGAAAATGGCGGAAAATATGCAGCCGAAGTCAAACGAAATCGGATACAAATTCATTGCTTAACTAATTATGACAAATGTTAAGAAAATGTTGAGCAATGTAATAAAATCATGACTTTTCAAATAAGTTACAAATAAGTTATGTTGGCTGACAATTTCTTAGCTACACTATCCTTACGAACCGCATAGCATATCATTACAGCATTATGTACCGGTATGTTAGCTAGCTACCTAACGTTACTTGGCTACTAATACATCGAACTTGCCAGTATATTAACTATATGCTATCTAACTAACTACCCAACGTTTATTGACTTGATTATTCCCTTCATTCTTAGTTTAGCTAAGCGTAAGTGATATAGTCGTTGTGCGTTCTCAATGGACATTCAGGTGCGTTCGTAAATTCGCTCTGGCTATCTACTCAGATTTCAGAGCACTCTCTTCTGAGTGTACCTGTGCCAGAGCGCAGAATAACTGATTAATTTATGAACACTCAACACCAGTTGAATATGGCTGGTGTCAGTAAACGTTGGCAAAAAAGCGTAATTAAATTGTTGCCAGCAGCACCCAAGCTAACTGGCTAACGTTGGCTAGCTTGCTAGCTACTTCCAGACATAAATGAGAGAACACCTCACTCTGACCATTTTACTCGCCCTAGCAGAGCTGGTTACGCTGTTTTCATGTTATCCAGAGCGTTGGTGACTGTAACTGTGCTGCTGGCAACACTTTAATTACGCATGACTTAGACGTCCTAGCTAATGCCCTGCTACTGAACGGACAAATGTAGTCAGGGTTGCCATGTCAGCGGTTTTCCTGGCAAAATGGGCTACTTTAAAATCGATGTCGCGGGTTTTTGGGATGCTTCTAAATTGCAGACACCTATTTCCAACCCTTTTTCCATAAAACATATTAACGTGCTAGAACTGATATAACGGGGACAAAGCTCTGGATAACGACATTAGGCACACTAAAGGCTTTCGAGAAATTCGCTAAGAGGTGGTTTAAAGTCAACTGGATTCTAATGTTGACTTTTCTTATGGAAAACCGTATCACGCAAAGGGTATTACACATGCTCAGTTCTTGGGTGGACATTTGCAATGGATGTTATGGAACTCCCTTGGATGCTTCTGTTATGGGGAAAAAGTCCACAATGAAACTGACATAAAATGTGGAGAATGATACATTTGCATCTGTTGGCCATCAAGTAGGCTATTCATTTATATGCCATTGTAGGCTAAAGTTCATTTCCTGCTTTTTTACTAGGCTGTCCCTGACAAAAAATAAATCTTGGTTGACATTTTTAAACGTGTATTTTCCATATATAGACACACACTATTTGTTTTAACAAAATCAACTGTATGTACTGAACTTGTCTGATGCTTTAAGCACACTGTTTGATTAAATAATGAAGACAAACAAATGGCTCAAGAGGGAGCCAGAGATCAAGATAGCCTAACCAGAAGAAGAAAAAACTGTTCCCAACCCTCCTTCTCCAGCTGCTGGCCTTTACAGATTCTGCCATTATGCTCCTGAAGTACTATAGCACTTCAGACATCCCCAAGTGGCCAGATTTATAGGCCTACATTTGCACGCAGGCCAGGTAGACTAGTCCTACTTCTTTATGCGTAATCGGTTGCGTATCCTTACTCAACATTGACAGGAGCGTTTCAAACAAAAGACGATGAATAAATTGACAAAACTCGTAAATGAAATGAACAAAAACTTTCTCATAAGTATAGCATAGGTTGAGAGTTCTGCAAAACATCTTATATTCTTCAAATAGCCACCCTTTGCCTTGATGACAGCTTTGCACACTCTTGGCATTCTCTCAACCAGCTTCATGAGGTAGTCACCTGGAATGCATTTCAGTTAACAGGTGTGCCTTCTTGAAAGTTAATTTGTGGAATTTCTTTCCTTCTTATAGGGGGGGGGGGGGGTATACAGAAGATAGCCCTTATTTGGTAAAAGACCAAGTCCATATTATGGCAAGAACAGCTCAAATAAGCAAAGAGAAATGACAGTCCATCATTACTTTAAGACATGGTCAGTTAATACATAACATTTCAAGAGCTTTGAAAGTTTCTTCCACTGCAGTCGCAAAAACCATCAAGCGCTATGATGAAACTGGCTCTCATGAGGACCGCCACAGGAATGGAAGACCCAGAGTTACCTCTGCTGCAGAGGTTACGTTCATTAGAGTTACCAGCCTCAGAAATTGCAGCCCAAATAAATGCTTCACAGAGTTCAAGTAACAGACACATCTCATCATCAACTGTTCAGAGGAGACTGTGTGAATCAGGCCTTCATGGTCGAATTGCTGCAAAGAAACCACTACTAAAGGACAGCAATAAGAAGAAGAGACTTGCTTGGGCCAAGAAACACGAGCAATGGACATTAGAGTGTGCAAAGCTGTCATCAAGGCAAAGGGTGGCTATTTGAAGAATCTCAAATATAAAATATATTTTGATTTGTTTAACACTTTTTTGGTTACTACATGATCCCATATGTGTTATTTCATAGTTTTGATGTCTTCACTATTATTCTACAATGAAGAAAATAGCAAAAATAAAGAAAAACCCTTGAATGAGTAGGTGTTCTAAAACTTTTGACCGGTTGCCTTCACACAGCCTTTCCGCACGCCCTGTGGTGTCCAATGCGGTCCTAAATCCAGCTGGCTAAAACCGCCAAACAGCCTACCCGACCACTTAGAGCCATCCGCATGGTCCTAAAGCACACCGATGCCGATTTTTTTGTATCACATTGCAATGATAAAACTGGGGGGGACAAGGTCATGTCCCCCCCGTCCCCAGTGAAAGTTGTGCCCCTGGATACAATAAATATGTTGAAATGAGGATATCACTGGAGTCATTGCAAATCAGTTTGTGCCATTTGTGTAGCCTACCTGGGGCTGGCAAACGGGTGTAATAAATAGCCTATAACTTCAGTTTGTTGTTGTAGTCTTGTGTTATTATGCAATTATTAATGGCCATGTTTAGTTAGGCTACTTAAATTGGAGGTTATCAATTGTGATCATGGTCACAGCTCTATCGCAAATGTATCATTCTCCACATGTAATGTTAGTTTCATTGTGGTCCCTGAAATTAGATGTTGGCCTATCAGGGGCTATAGGCTACCTGCATGTAGCTCAGCAAACCATGGCAAAGTTGAATTGCAATTATAAACCCAGATTTTAGTCAGTAGCCTATGCCTATTGAAATAACAAGTAAATCTCGCAAATAGGCCATTTATAATGGTTTGTAGTCTTAACATCTGGCACATAATAACGGCACAATTGCCAGAAAACATATCTTTTTTGAATTTCGAGATCCTCTGTCCAACTTTCATCACTCAAACTCTCCTGTCGAATTTATCTATAGTGATGCACATGCACAAAAGGGATTTATTTACAATTATAAACTGGGTGGTTTGAGCCCTGAATGCTGATTGGTTGAAAGCTGTGGTATATGACCGTGTACCACGGGTATGACAAAAAAAAAGTATGTTTACTGTTCTAATTACGTTGGTAACCAGTGTATAATAGCAATAAGGCACCTCAGGGGTTTGTGGTATATGGCCATATACCACACCTCCTTGGGCCTTATTGCTTAATCATAGCAGTCAAAACAAGTTAAATCAACATCCATTGATGGACATATTCTTAAGCTCACAATAATTATTCTTCTGATGGAAAACCGAATTTTGCTTCTTAGCCTACGTCATTATAAATTAAGCCGATATTCCATCTTAATTCGCTCGATAACGTTATGGAAAAGGGTTTATTGGAAAATATGCCAACTCTTCTCTTGCTGCAAATAAAATGTTTTGGGCTAGTTTTCAATCCTTGTGGGCAGGTTTTGAGAGGTCATTGGGCTAGAATTTTTTTCTTGCTCTGGTAACCCTGAGTTTTTGTAACGCAAGATGGCGGAGAGTGTCTCGCTCAGAGATCGCATTTATTTTGGGATATTGCAAAATATGACCTTTTCATTCAAGACAGTATAAATATATTGTTTCAACGTGATATGTTTTGTTGTGTTACTTTTTGCTCAATTTGTTCCTCAAACTTTATAGCAAGTTAGGCTAGGTTGAAGAGACCATTGTAGCGACCTCCACCTAATAATAATAATAAAAAAGAATGTACCATCACAAACTTAAACGGGAGGCAACAGTCATATAATATAATTGGCTTAACAGCCAATGTGTATTATTTAAAATTACTATTCAAATAGTACTAACTTGTAGTAATGGGTAATTGTTTACAAGTTGCTAGCTATCCCATAAAGCCATCACCAAAAATGTATTCTGTGGTTTGGTAACTTCCTGTTCTTCGACGGATTCTGGCTGGACTGAAGACGACGGAAAGTTTGAAAAATATCAAAGTATGCGGTGTCCGTCTCGCAACAGAGCTTATGGGTAACGTGAACAAGGTTTAACATGCAACACAAATTGTGGAACATGCCAGAGTGCTTGATGAATGCTAATCTCAGTTACCCATAAGTAAAATCCTTGCGGAAATTGTCACTTTGCAGTTTACTCGTGAATCTGTCCAGACACAGGTGCATTTGAGATTACAGTGATCTTTAACTAATTTAGGCCTAGTTCAGGTTGATGTTAAAACACACACACAAACACAAACGACTAAATGTTTATCTCTCTCAGGAGTGCATCTACATTTGGAAGTTACCAACATGTTCTCTGAGGAAGAGCAGACATCCCCTACAGGCCTAGTTCAGGTTGATGTTAAAACACACACACACAAACACAAACGACTAAATGTTTATCTCTCTCTCTCAGGAGTGCATCTACATTTGGAAGTTGCCAACATGTTCTCTGAGGAAGAGCAGACATCCCCTACATCCTCCTCTTCATCGCCACCTCCATCCTCTCACTTCATCGGGAGGAAAGAAGACGTGGTCCAGGCCAAGCGTGTCACCAAGCTGGTGGGCGGGAGGGACGTGCTGGTCCTCTGCCATCAGGGCAAGCTCCACGCCATGGACATGCGCTGCTACCGTAAGGATCGGGTCATGGGTGTGTGTGTGTGTAAAATGGATGTTGGGGACAGCGGTGTATTGTTATTTTTTTTAGGTGAGGGAGTACCTTTTTTTCTTCTTCTCCATGATGTCGGAATTTCCTCAATCAAAGTTTGTACCAACAGATGTAGCCAATTGAATATCCTATCATTATAGAATATGCATAAAATCCATCCTCCAATTGCAACATCTGCCTCTGCCCACACACATTGTCTTAAGAAAATGTTATATTTTCAATACCCTCAAACACCAAGTTAGGCATAGGCTACCTCATTTCAAAATAGGCCATCATCACTGTCAATCGTGCATGACAATTCTTCACATTTTACCGGTGAAACGTCCAAACTGCATCTACATGCCAATCATTTGATTGTTCTCAATCAGTTTAATGGGAATATGCATTTAGATCTTCTTGAATTACTGTTTCATGAGCGAACTAGAGCAGATGGTGTTAACAAACTAATAGCCTTTCTTGTATTTTGTTTCAATACAAACATATATCCTGTTGAGTTTTGGCACATGACAGAAAAAATGTGACTATTCAGCTTCAGCTATCCATCCTAAAATCTCATTCGAAATGAGGTGTTTTTGGTGTAACAGTAACGTTATAGGCCTACTATGCTATGGTATTACTGTATATTCAGTTCTCTTATGTAAAATACAAACGATTCATTATGTGATCTTACGAGACATTGATTTAGCTTTTGATCTAACTTTACTAAACGAGCACCATTGTGAGAAGTGATAATCTTCTATATGTAATAAGTGATGAGGAGGACTATTAGGCAAAGGCAACAGATCTTGATTAGATGTAATTGTAAGCGATTGGAGACGAACCCATATGTGGAGCTGAAAGACAGCGCCAGGATCGTGCAATGTTGTTAAAGAAGTTGAACCAACAAGTGGTGCTGAAGGATAGCTGAAGGAAGCTCTGCTATTCGGCCAGTTCAGGAACAAACAACAATTTGCAGTAGGCCTACGACTACGTGGTATAGCTATTACATTTACATTTACATTTTAGTCATTTAGCAGACGCTCTTATCCAGAGCGACTTACAGTTAGTGAGTGCATACATTATTATCTTTTTTTTTTCATTTTTTTTTTCCATACTGGCCCCCCGTGGGAATCGAACCCACAACCCTGGCGTTGCAAACGCCACGCTCTACCAACTGAGCTACATCCCTGCCGGCCATTCCCTCCCCTACCTTGAACGACGCTGGGCCAATTGTGCGCCGCCCCATGGGTCTCCTGGTCACGGCCAGCTACGACAGAGCCTGGATTCGAACCAGGATTTCTAGTGGCACAGCTAGCACTGCAATGCAGTGCCTTAGACCACTGCGCCACTCAGGAGACTATTAGTAGGCTACAGCCTAATGTACACTGAACAAAAATAGAAACGCAACATGTAAAGTGTTGGTCCCATGTTTCATGAGCTGAAATAAAAGTTCCCAGAAATGTTCCATACGCACAAAAAGCTTATTTCTCTCAAATGTTGTGCACAAATTTGTTTACATGCCTATTAGTGAGCATTTCTCCTTTGCCAAGGTAATCCATCCACCTGACAGGTGTGGCATATCAAGAAGCTGATTAAACATCATGATCATCACACAGGTGCACCTTGTGCTGGGGACAATAAAAGGCCACTCTAAAACGTGCAATTTTGTCACACAAAACATAATGCCACAGATGCCTCATGTTTTGAGGTAGCGTGCAATTGGCATGCTGACTGCAGGAATGTCCACCAGAGCTGTTGCCAGAGAAGTGGATGTTAATTTCTCTACCATAAATCACCTCCAATGTTGTTTTAGAGAATTTGGCAGTATGTCCAACCAGCCTCACAACCGCAGACCACGTGTATGGCGTCGTGTGGGCGAGCGGTTTGCTGATGTCAACGTTGTGAACAGAGTGCCCCATGGTGGCGGTGGGGTTATGGTATGGGCAGGCATAAGCTAGGGACAATGAACACAATTGCATTTTATCGATGGCAATTTGAATGCACAAAAATACTGTGACGAGATCCTGAGGCCCATTGTGAGGCCCATTTTATTTTAAGGTATCTGTGACCAACAGATGCATATCTGTATTCCCCGTCATGTGAAATCCATAGATTAGGGCAGGGGCGCAACTTTGGTTTTATATATATTTTTTATCCAATCGGTTAAACACACCAAACAGCCTATCAGATGCTCGGAGGCGTCCGCATGGTCCTAAAACACACAGTTGCCTCGTTTTGTATCACATTCCAATGATAAAACTGGGGGGGGGGGGGGACACGAAAATGTCCCCCCTGTCCCCAGTGAAAGTTGCACCCCTGGATTAAGGCCTAATGAATTTATTTCAATTGACTGATTTCCTCATATGAACTGTAACTCAGTAAAATAAATGAAATTGTAACATGTTGCATTTATATTTTTGTTCACTATAAATACAAATACATATAGCTTAATATCATTGCACTGTTTGTGAGGAGAGCTTTATTGAGAGTAGGCATTTCATTGTATTGTGTAGCTTATATATAAACTTTGATTTGATTAGCTTGAACACATGATTACAAAATACCCTATTACATAATAAAATAAAACAGAGGTGAACTATCAATTCATATAATTTATTTGCACAGATTAAATACTATCAAATCAATTGAATAGTGAACATAAATAATTACCACGTAGAATTGCAAGAAATTCGTTTTAAAACAGCCATAAAATCAAGCTTTTGGTGTAATGTATTCGTGCATCTCAATAAACTATAACCTAAATGCATTATTACCTCCAACTTGGCCCAATTCGCATTTCCAATAGCCCACCCTGACATACCAAGCTAGAACGGGCCCTGCGTCTCAACCAATAGCCAATATCCCAAGCAGGGCTACAGCAACTTCTTGAGAGGGTCAGGCTCCTTGGGCTTTACGGTGGCCTCTCTGGTTTGGGTGTCCTCGGCAGAACGGTGTCGCCCACTTTGGCCATTCTGATTGGCCAAAGTTGTCAAGACTCCGACGGGCCTCCGCAGTGCACACACGTAGCTTATAGTACTTCTTCATTCTTACCACTGCCAGAGAAGAAAACACCATTTACCTACGTATTTATTTGGTTTGTCATTCTATTGTTTTTCATTTTAGTGGTAATTAAATATAATTTATTTAGCCAGAAATAGTTTTACCAGCTCCGTGTATTCTCAAATTGAAACAAGTGAGGGAGCGCCCGCTCCTCCATGCTCCGGCAGAACTACACCCCTGGTTGGGGAAAGGAATGGGTTGGGGCTAGAAAATTCCACTCCTCCAAAACACCATTCCCCATGTTTTACGATGGACAGCATACCAGTTGACCTTTAAAAGCAGCACAATAAAGTCATTATTAGGATTAGCCCAATAATGGAGTAAAGGAGCCTAATAGTCCAAGGACCTTACATGTTCTGTTTAGAGGCGCTACTTTCATATCACATTTTAAAAAATGCACAAATGCTAAATATACAGTTTTAACCGGTTTTAACACAGTTGCAGCCAACAGTATTTTTCAGTGACAACATGTTTGTGGCGTCCGTCTTCCATTTAGCCTACACACAGGTGTTCGGAGATGCAGATAGCTAATTAGCTTAGGTAGTCGACTCTGTCTTCCGTCTGTTTTCCGTAAACAAGCGCAGTAACAATAAAATATGGCCGTGTGGGAACCCTAACCCTATAAAAGTGTGTAGTAATTTAACCTTTTTTAAATGATTATTTATTGCTGATATGAAAGATATGTTCCTTATGTTTCCAAAACCGTACCACAATTGATGTGTGTTAACTTTTAGAGCAAGCATTTGTGATCTTAAATGAGAATTTTCCTATTTCTGAAGTAAATCTCTATTTTTTTATCTAAATGTATTGTTGTAGAAGGGCCCAGACATTATTTTGTGTGATTTGGCTTGATTTTGAGATTGCTCTTTGTGCAGTATCAGGGCACGCAAAAGACCCCCAAATACTTCCTTATAGAAACGGACACTCTCAGTATAGTGATGTACAGTACCAGTCAAAAGTTTCTTTATTTTTACTATTTTATACATTGTAGAATAATAGTGAAGACATCAAAACTATGAAATAATACATATGGAATCATGTTTTAACCAAAATAGTGTTAAACAAATCAAAATATATTTTATATTTTATATTCTTTAAAATAGCCACCCTTTGCCTTGATGACATCTTTGCACAGTCTTGGCATTCTCTCAACCAGCTTCATGAGTTAGTCACCTGGAATGCATTTCAATTAACAGGTCTGCCTTGTTAAAAGTTAATTAGTGGAATTTCTTTCCTTCTTAATGCATTTGAGCCATTCAGTTGTGTTGTGACAAGGTAGGATTGGTATACAGAAGATAGCCATATTTGGTAAAAGACCAAGTCCATATTATGGCAAGAACAGCTCAAATAAGCAAAGAGAAACGACAGTCCATCATTACTTTAAGACATGAAGGTCAGTTAATCCGGAAAATTTCAAGAACTTTGAAAGTTTCTTCAAGTGCAGTCGCAAAAACCATCAAGCACTATGATGAAACTGTCTAAATAAATAAAGGTTAAATAAAAATAAATAAAATAAAACATTTTACTGGCTCTCATGAGGACCGCCACAGGAAAGGAAGACCCAGAGTTACCTCTGCTGCAGAGGATAAGTTCATTAGTTACCAGCCTCAGAAATCGGCAATTAACTGCACCTCAGATTGCAGGCCAAATAAATGCTTCACAGAGTTCAAGTAACAGACACATCTCAACATCAACTGTTCAGAGGAGACTGCGTGAATCAGGCCTTATTGGTCGAATTGCTGCAGAGAAACCACTACTAAAGGACACCAATAAGAAGAAGATGCGTGTTTCTTGGCATGGGCCAAGAAACACGAGCAATGGACATTAGACCGGTGGAAATCTGTCCTTTGGTCTGATGAGTCCAAATTTGAGATTTTTGGTTCCAACCACCGTGTCTTTGTGAGACACAGAGTAGGTGAATGGATGTTAGCCGCATGTGTGGTTCCCACCGTGAAGCATGATGGTGTGGGGGTGCTTTGCTGGTGATACTGTCAGTGATTTATTTAGAATTCAAGGCACACTTAACCAGCATGGCTACAACAGCATTCTGCTGTCATTTAACAGAGCGACTTACAGTTAGTGAGTGCATAATTTTAATTTTTTTCATACTGGCCCCCGTGGGAATCGAACCCACAACCCTGCCGTTGCAAACGCCATGCTCTACCAACTGAGCTACATCCCTGCCGGCCATTCCCTCCCCTACCCTGGACGACGCTGAGCCAATTGTGCGCCGCCCCATGGGTCTCCCGGCTGGATTCGAACCAGGATCTCTAGTGGCACAGCTAGCACTGCAATGCAGTGCCTTAGACCACTGCGCCACTCGGGAGACACCATCCCATCTGGTTTGCGCTTAGTGGGACTATCATTTGTTTTTCAACAGGACAATGACCCAAAACACACCTCCAGGCTGTGTAAGGGCTATTTGACCAAGAAGGAGAGTGATGGAGTGCTGCATCAGCTGACCTGGCCTCCACAATCACCCAACCTCAACCCAATTGAGATGGTTTGGGATGAGTTGGACGGCAGAGTGAAGGAAAAGCAGCCAACAAGTGCTCAGCATATGTGGGAACTCCTTCAAGACTGTTGGAAAAGCATTCCAGGTGACTACCTCATGAAGCTGGTTGAGAGAATGCCAAGAGTGTGCAAAGCTGTCATCAAGGCAAAGAGTGGATACTTTGAAGAATCTCAAATATAAAATATATTTTGATTTGTTTAACACTATTTTGGTTAATACATGATTCCATATGTGTAATTTTATAGTTTTGATGTCTTCACTATTATTATACAATGTAGAAAATAGTAAAAATAAAGAAAAACCCTGGAATGAGTAGTTGTGTCCAAACTTTTGACTGGTACTGTAGGTCTTTAGATGTTTGCGTCTATGAATGGGCTATATTAGGATATACTATCTATCCCTGACACTGAATGCCAGTGGTGCTGTACTGTCTTATCTTGCCAGATACCGGTGGACCACTGCAGGAAGGAGATATCGAGGTCAGACGTCTGATTTCTCTTTGACCTACTACTTGTTCCACACTGTCCTCATCAATCCCGTGCTTTACCAGGACTCCCAGGCTCTTTCTCCATTGTCTCTCCTCGATTCCTTCCGTCCTCTTTCCTTGCCTCATCAAAACGCAGTGGAGGAAAATGTTAGAGGGGAGGGATCTCCATTGCATTTTGAAAAGGGAGCGAGGACAGACAGTTGAGAAGAGCCCCTCGCTTCTCTCTCCTTCCTCAGCCCATTCTCATAGCTAAACACTATTTTGTGTTTTTCTGTTTGTTTGTTTGTTCATTCATTCATTCATTCATTCATTTCTCTGATGTGCCCAGGAGTTTGACGGGCGGATGTGCATCGTGTGTCCGTGGCACAAGTACAAGATCACCCTGGCGGAAGGCGAGGGGCTGTACCAGGCGGTGAACCCCTCGGCTACACCCCCTAAACCCACCTGGCGCTCCAAAGGGGTCAAACAGAGGGTTCACCAGGTCACAGAGGTCAACAGGGATGTGTATGTCACATTTAACGACTCGCTGGACGCCATTGACTCTGACTTCTACCAGACAGAGAGATACAGGGCCACTATGAATAAGGCCCAGCCCAAGACTAAGAAATGACACGAGAAGTTGACGAGCAGGAAGTGTAAGGATTTGGGCCATTTTGGTCAGGGAAAAACCGCTAGTCATACTAAATTTGTCTTTCTTTAGCGCCGTGGAATAGTAAAGGGGCGGTGCAGGTACAAGACTGACTAAATGCTTCCTTATCAGCAGCTCAATGCGTCATCTCTGGGTTATACTTTTGTATCCTCCAGTGCACTGACTGAGCTCAATCTCAATTTTTTCCCCCAGGTTTCCAAACTTGTACACACTTAAATATTTTTTTGAAGATGTTCTATTTTTGTACAGCTGCAGTCTTCCTATATTTCTTCAGTTTTGTTTGACTTGTAATGTCTGCATCTGTACAGCAAACGACTTCAAGAACAAAAGCAGAACTAGTAAACGTTTTTGTGTCTTTTATTTTGTACGAAAGATGGTGGTTAAGTGATTTAATGATGTTTAGATGTAAACATCACTGGAGGAATATTACTGGAGGAATCGAGACAGGCCTACAGTCATGAAGACAGACAGGTGACGAACGAAGAAACTTCCTCTAATATCAATAGGTGACACACACGGTGTTTGGTCTCAGTTCAGCAGACAGACCAAAGGCAAGTGGTCTTCCAGGTGGCGCAGATATTCACAGCTGCCTCTGGCCAAAAAAGAGGAGAAGGACAGAGAGATGAGAGGCTGTGTGGAAAGACAGAGGTGAGCTAGCACTGACATCCTACACAGTCACAGTATCAAGAAGAAGCCTTGTACAGTGTGAAATGTTGTTCATCGCAGTACCTGAAGATCATTGCAGCGATCCGATTGACTTCAGCATTCCCTCCAGTTTCCCACTGTTGTCCAGCGCTTTAACGTCACTGCCCCCACCAACACATTTCTTACCGATGAACACCCGTGGCACCTTCATACACACACAATTCATATGGATTATTAGGCAGAAGCAATATTATATCTGCAAATGAATGTAGGAATTTGATGATTAATTAGAATTGGATCATGATGGTATCAACATTGCAAAGTATCAGATTGTTTTCATTTCCATAATGTACTGTTTTCCTGACAATTCAATGGGAAATCAGCGGGGCTACAGTAGCCCACTGAAAGGAATGGACTTAAGCCTTGTGCACACCGGTTGTGTCAAACTGAATGCCTTCCAGCGGAAGTCCATTCATTTCAATGGGAGGCAATCCGTACCACTGCAACTCATCTGCCAGACTATGCGGACTATGCGGACACTACACAGTGTGTCGCATGTGTGTTGCTTTTCTGTGCGGTATCAGACACGGAAATAGATAAACCACCGAATAAGTTTCTAATGTGTAGCATGATTCTTTTTGTTCTGATGCAGTACATGGATTGCGAAGACTACTTAACATTTACTGTACAGCAATGTAATGATGCAACCTGTGTGCACGCAGTGTTAGGCGTGCTGCAGACCCTTGTTGCGCAACTTCTGCCCGCCTTTCTGAACATGGCTCATTTGCTGAGTCACTGTGACTGATAGTGGCAAGAGTCAAATTAAAGTATGAATTCACTATCAAAATTAGGCTACTTCTATGTACTTTGAAGGGTTGCCATATACAAAATAAATATGGCTCCTTCTGGGGGGGAAAAACAGTCGGCTTGTACAAAAGTTACAAAAATAGGCTAGTAAAAGTCTAGAAATGGATGGATAACAAAGCGAAACAAACATGCGTTCACTCACCGTTCGCGCACCAGTTATTTTATTTAGGTAATCCTGGATTTCACTCATGTCATCTTGTCCAGTGATGTCTATGAATTCCAAGTGTCCAGATTTGAATCCATACTTTGACAAAACATCTTTTGCCATTACGCAATATGGGCATGACGGTTTTAGAAACACGACTACTTTATCCCCTTTAATTCTGTCCGTAACAAATTCCTGAGCCATGTTGCTATTTAGAGAGCCGCAGCGTTATGAATAGAGTGATCCAACAGATTGTAAATATTTATGACTGAAGTTGTGAGAGAGTTGGCAAAACCATAGCCAGAATAGATTCCAACCTTACTCTTGCTTACAGCTGCACTGGGGTCGGACAGACTTCCTGTTTAGATTAAGACACTGTGGAGCCAGCGCAAGATGTGGCTTTGAAAACGTACCTCAATACAGGGATGAGAAATGTGTTGTACTGAGAAATGAATTGTCCCATTATCCCAACTGTTACACTGAGAAAATCGAATGACTGCTAGTTTTTTAGCAGTTGTTCAATCTTCTCGGTGTCACAGTTGGGATAATGCGGTAATTTGGAGTACAACGCATTTCTCATCCCTAGATTCAGGTACATTTTTCGGAGCCATATCTCCTGCCGGCTCCACAGTGTCTTAATCTAAACAGGAAGTCTGTCCAACTCCAGTGTAAGCAAGCCTATGGTGGAAATCTATTCTGGCTAGCGAAACCAGTGCAGCGTGAGGGAGTTGTAGTAGCAAGTTCACTTGAATAGTGGGATGGACCATAGTAAAGCACGTCAGCTCAAATTTCAATCTATCAAAATTGTACATGAGATCCATACAGAACTGCATATTATAAAACACCTTCAAATCAGTTGGACAAAATTGTATTTGACTTTATGGGGTGTGTGAAAACATTCACAAGGTAAGTGGTGAGTTGAGCATTACGCCTATTCTTTGTTGAAGAAAGTGTTGAAATTGTTATGTGTAATAAAACTAATTTGGATAAACATAAATAATTATTATAAACAATCAATAATCTCACTGTATATCCCCCCAATCATTATTAATTTTCACTTTTGTCCAGTAGAGTCCGCCCTTACCCAACGAGGAGGAGGAGGAGGAGGAGGAGTAGGAGTAGTAGTAGGAGGAGGAGGAGGAGTAGTAATAGTAATAGTAGTAAGAGGAGGAGGAGGAGTAGTAAGAGGAGGAGGAGGAGGAGAATGATGATCCAAGACTGGATGGGAGGTTTCGAGACCATGAAATATTTGGGATTCGAAAAAGGTATTTTCTAACACCAATTTTGCCTAAATGTCTTCTGGCCATCCACAGTCTGCAATCACAGGAAATAATGCACTATTATACATCAATTAACATATTGTTTCGAGACACTGAGTCAAGACCGAGTAGCCTACAAAGGTGTCCGATCCCAAGACAATACAGAGACCATCTCTGTAGTCTTAAGACTACAATACTGAATCTCACACCCTTTTTTGTATGTTGTGCACTACCTTCACTGTAGTGTTAAACAAGGTTGTGGCACAGATACTTTTGACCAGATCACGTTCACTATTGCCCCAAAGATCAATACTTAAAGTTGAGCCTATACATTCTTGTGCCTTAAGTTGTAGCTAGGTCGTTAACCTGGAAAGTTGGTGTGAGATGGTTAAAGAAATGCTCTCAGTTTATGCCTCCTCACGCACCAGAAGTAGGAAACCCATATCATAAAGCCATACAGCATTGTCTTTACATACGTCAGGTAGCTTAGTGGTTTAGAGCGTTGGGCCAGTAACTGAAAGGTCACTGGTTTGAATCCCCGAGCCAACTAGGTGAAAATTCAGTCTGTACCCTTGGGCATGGCACTTAACCCTAATGACTAAAATGTAAAAATACTCACACACAATAACACGTGTAGCCAAATACATGGTGTGTAATCCATTAAAGTTAAAAAGGTGCACTATTCACACACGGATCATCTGTTGACTTAGTGTCTCTAGCGAGCAAGAGGGTATTTTATTCACTGATGAAACATGGCCTGCTGCGGTCACAGCTGTCTCCTTCCAGGAAAATGCCATCACGACACAGGCAATCTTCATGTATCATTGCTGTCGGGGTCATGTATTATGGTATGTGCATTATGTCATGTACTGCAGTGTGGCTGCCTCTTGCCACCTCTTCCTTTCCCTGATCCCTTACAAACCAACATGAGAGAACCTTAGGAGTGTCCAGACCAACCCTAACTCCTACTGTAGTGTATTAAACACAAAAACTATGTCTATAATACAAATCATTGGACTGATAATACGACACACAATTCAAAAGATGACAAGACATGGTACCATGTTGTCTACATGGCAGGCTCACACTCATGTAAACCGATATAATGACAGAGGCTATTTTCCTCCTTTTCAGACAAGGGTTTGGTGTTTTTCAGCATGTCTCACTTGCACAGGAAGGGCAGCAAATTTCATAGAATTGCACAGAATGGAGTTCACACATCTCTCCTATGGTCGTCTTTTAGACAGAGGATGGATGTGTGACAGCAACTGGTGTGTGACGAGGGAGTAGAGGCCAGTAGTACTAATGAGAGGTTACCGAGAAATGATTTAGAGGGAGTTAAATTTTGACTTTTGTCAGTCAGTTTTCTTTATGAGTCAGTATGTGAAGTTTGGATATGGAATTAGGTGTCATGACACGATCAACGCACCAGGGAGTGATCTTACTGTTGAAATTAGTACAGTACTCTGTAGTACTGTAGCCTTCTCCATTTTTGTATTTCTATTCAGTCCTCACATTTTGCTGCCTTAAAAATGTCATAATTTTTATATTCTACAGATCTACATAGCCTTAATCAAGCTCCACATCGTCAGCTCCCGGGGTGGAGTTGTTGGGGGTTAACTGCCATGCTCAAGGGCAGAACCGTTTTTTTTTTTTCCACCTTGCCAGCTCAGGGATTTGAACCAGTCTGGCCCAACACTCTTAACCACTAGGCTACCTGCCACCCCTGCAGTCCAACTGATAAAATAATATGCTAAGCATAAGAGTTTGACTTTACAGTTGCTCAAGAGAGTATGGAACTCAGTGTGCATTCTAGGTTCGTGTTGATAGAACACAGAAAGCTCACATTATACCTAATGATGCTATTCGCCATTTCAATTCAACAAGTTTGCCAAGTTAGGCTTTTTCAAAGGAGGTTTTCCTTGTGCAGTTTGCACACATTTGCACACAGATCAAGGGGTCAGGCCATTGAGGCCAAAAACTCCTGTTTCCTTTCACCATCTACCCCCTCACTCTCTCATGCCACCTCCATCCCCAACCCTACCCCCTTGGACTAAACTGCTGCAGCTTGCTTACAGTATGTTGATCTGACCACCACATCTGGGACTTTGGCATGGCGGAAATAAGCTCCAGCCACATGCCTGGGGGGCTGACTAAAAAGATAAAGGAAAGACAGAGAATGAAAGACAGACAGAGACAGAAAAAGTAAGTGGGGAGGGAGGGAAGAGAGAGCACATGTGCATGTGTCTTCATGCTTACTGTTGACTGATGACTGGCCAAAGCAGTTGCTGCTCCCTTTATGGGGGATTGAGCGACAGCCCAATGGATGTACTGCTATATGCTCATCACTCACTCTGCTCCCTGATATGAATGCCTAGATGAGCCACTCAGATTCATTTCCAACATGCTCAGCTATGTGTCAGGGTGGTACTATCTTTGTCCATGCACCCCAAGGGAACAGAGGGGCATTATTATCAGGGGCGTCATGCACCCCAAAAATCTGAGGGGGCAATTTTGCATTCAAACACCTGAAACAGCTTTTTCCGACAATCTAGAGCCATAATCATTATGCTTAATTCTATGTAAAAAAAATATGTATATTTTTTCTGCAAATCTAAGCATACCTCTTGAGCCGTCTGTATCCTCCTGACTGGTGGTTATTTTTTAAAAGAAACTAAATATTCTTCCATGAAGCTCTGCTAAACTCTGGGTAAAAGATTGAAAGGAATATGAGTCTTATTCAGTACATTTAGTTATTGCTTGCTTTTCTAAAGTCTACCAGCCTTGCCAGCAGGAATGCCAGCTAAGATAGTTAGACAAGCTAGCTACTCTAACTTGATTGACAGCCTGAAATGGCTTCTTGGTAGCTAGTTATGAGGTTTGGAGATTGGGAACCAATCTGGGCTAGCTAAAGCCAACTTCATAAACTTGCTAGCTGGCTAGTAGTATTACAGAGAAACAAACAAACAAACAAATATTTTTACTTTTACAGGACAAATCTGTGGGGGCACGTTCCCCTGTGACACCTCTGATTATTATCACTGGTGTGGTAGGTTCATGGTGAGTGGGTGGCAGCCTGGCAGGGGAAGGGAGGTACAGAGAGTCAGGGATGGTGGTGATGGTAATGATGATGAGCAGAGGTTGGGGTCAGGGGTCAGTGGAGAGACTGAGGAGGGGGCGGGACAGAGGTGGTAAAATGAGATTGAGGTGGGTGGTATTTAGAGGGGGTAGGGATGGTGAACTGGGAGCCATGGGCTGGTGATTGGGGTTTGTTGACGGATAACATTCTTCAGGGCCCTCGTACTGCCGAGGAGGGGGGCAGGGGAGCACCGTAGTAGAGATCAGGACAGGAATACAGAGAAGACATACTAACTATCCACATCACACACATGGCACAGGCTCTTCTCACTCTTTGTATTTACATACTAAAGAGCACTTCTAACACGCCGTATCTGCCCCCCTCTCCAGTGCACTGTACCCATCCTGTGTCCTACTGAGCAGTCAGCTCCCCACCGTGTTCCTTGATCTTGTTACTCCTGGTAATCAGTTTCATTTCACAGTCTTATAGACTGTCCATGGCCTATGTGGAACTCACAGGAGGCTAGTGTGGGGAGGACGGCTAATAATAAAGGATGGAATGTAGTGAATGTAATTGTATCCAACACATTGAAACCAGGTGTTTGATGTGTTTGATACCATTCCATTTATTTCATTTCAGCCATTACTCTGAGCTCGTCCTCCCCCAATTAAGCTGCCACCAGTCGCCTGTGGTGGACCTATAGGTAGTTCTGGCCATTAAAACTGGAACCAGGCATTGTCATTCCTGACAGACTAGCCAGAGCGCACGCCAGATTTGGTGACCAAAGACCACTGCTTGTCACAGGAAACATCTTCTAGATTATTCTATTCATCCCCCATACACACATACACACACTGTATGCTAATTATGCCCACTGTTTTCATGTGTGTTTGAGAATGTTCTTTGTGTACTACATTGAAGGCTGATGAGTTCAAGATATAACTTGTTAGACATAACCCACTGAGCACAAGACGTTGAAAATACATATATATCAGTGGGTTATGTCTAACAAGTTATGCCTTGATAGTTGCCTGTAGTAGAGTGCTTTGTAGAAGTTGCTATTTGTGGTGAAGATGTCTGGCTCTCCTGAAGACTGTGCTAGTACCTTTAGATAAGAATTAGTAGTACTTCTGTTCCTCTCTGTTACAACCTGGCATACCCGTTTTACTGCTATGTGGAGCAACGTGTTGAGATGTGTAGACTGAGATGCACACACACACACACACACACACACACACGTTTTGTTATTCTATCCTCGTGGGGACCTCAAATGTATTTCCATTCAAAATTCTATATTCCTTAACCCTAAACCTAACCCTTACCCTAACCTTAACCTCTAACCCTAACTCCTAACCCTTATCCACCCCCCCCCCCCCCCCCCACCCCACACACACACACACGAGGCAAAAAGGTCTTTGTACAAAGAAAATAATAAACAAAGAGCTGATCGGTTTTCAGTTGTTGATTGATTGAGCTGACAGGCGTTGATTGAATGACTCAATCACACCTGTTGGTCCTGATAGCCATGTGTTTGCGGGAAGGGGGTGGGCGAAATCAGATTGACAAAATGGCTCATAGGGCAGAGGGGTTGGGGAGGAAGATTTTGTGGAGGAGGGTGGCTGTGATCTGGTAACAGAATTACGGTTTGTGCTGTTTGTGCCGTCATTCTGTTACCAAACTTTGCATCTGCACTATTCTTCAAGTAAATGTGTTTTTGTAAAATGTTCCATGGAAATTGTTAAAAGTAGACCTTGTGCATAGAGTTGAATGGTTTGTTTAACTTTGCAATCATTGGTTTTTAATTGACATAGAGTACTACTGTATGAGCCATGATACCCATAAAACCTAGCGGTCAAACAGGGAAATGGTTCCAATAGTTTTTCCACCATTCATTTTTCCCAAAGGAGATTTTAGAAACATTTAAAATAAGGGCTGTGTTTCGTGTAGGCTTAAACTGCTGTAACATTTTGATAACCGTGTAAATCTCTCTCAGACAAGGTGACTTTTATCAATATATTCGTCTGTATTTACCCCCCCAAAATTAAATGCTAATTAGCAGCTAATGTGGCTATCATAAAGAACTACAAATGCCATGATGATCTGGATGAGACTGCCGCATCAAGGCAAAGCTAAGAATCTCTGGATTAACTATCTAATGTTAGCTAAATGTACTAATGAATAAAAATATATATATATTTCAATGGACAATTCTGTGAACTGTCTTGTGCATGTTTTAAATTGACACAATACCTGTTAGCAAAGGTGTCAGCTACAGATGACGTGCAGGAGCTTGCAGGGATTTGTAGTTTTGCATGATGTCCACTTTGATGCTAATTAGTATTTTTCGAATCTGAGAGTAAATAGAGACAAATATATTGATAAAAGTCACCTTGTCTGAGAGAGATTTACACGGTTATCAAAATGTTACAGCAGGGTAAGCCTACACGAAACACAGCCCTTATTTTAATTGTTTCAAAAATCCCCTATGGGAAAAATGAATGGTGGAAACACAATTGGAACCATTTCCCTGTTTGACCGCTAGGTTTTATGGGTATTATGACACCTCCACTGTGGGGCTCTATACTGTACATTTTAAAGTGAAAAATCTTAGTCTCAGCATCACTCTTACCATGGAATTGCCCATGTCAGACCTGGGTTGAGGGTTCAAACAGTATTTGAAACTTAGCACTAGCTGTCCCTGATTGAGCTTTTCAGGCTTAATGGACGAATAGAACCCCTGTCCACCTGGCATTCCAGGCAGGCTCAAGCACAAGCTTAAAGTATTGGAAATATTAAAAATACTATTTGAACCCTAGTCTGTTGTGTGTGAAAATGTTGAGGTGGGGAGGAAGTCCCTCGAATGCAGTGAGTGTAAGCGCTTTTCCCTTTTTCCACTTGTTATGTAATCCTACTCTGGCTGGTCAGCAGCCCGTTGGAAGCTGCTCACGTGCATGGGGACTAGGGGTGGGGGGCACATGGGGAATATAGCTATAGGAGATACTATATAGGGGCGATGGGAGAGAGTGGGAGATCAAGTTTGGGTAGCCAGGGTTTTTCTTTTGGGAACTTGTGGTTGGGAAAATGTGTATGTAAAGTATATTGTGCATATTATGTGTATGCCTATGAGTGACTAAATGTGTTCTTGTATGAGGGATTGTGTGTGTTAACGTGTTAATGTGTGTGAGTGAGGAAAACATAATAGTAGAGAGATTGATATCTCACCCCAGGACCCTACTGAGTCCAAAGTCCACCACCCTGACACCAACACAGGCTGTATTCCTCAATTGCTATGTCCCTTAGTGCAGTGACACACTCTCACAATCACTCATTTTAACTATTTTCTCCTTCTCTCTCACTCTGTCTTTCATTCTCTCTGTTGGGCCTAAAGGAGGTTTGTGGTTTTAGACAGTCTATTCCCTCAGTTGGTTAAAGCACAGGCTGTGGGAGATAACATGAGACATGGATAATGGTTCATGGAGAACATGATAACCACGTTGGCATTCTGTGTGTATCTACTTCATTGTAGTTATGTGTGGCTTAGGGAGAATACATGCTGCTGCATGTGGGTCTAAAATGGTCCTTTTGCATGTACCGGATATGGATCTTTGTGTGTGCATGCGTTCACAGTACAAAAAGGACTGAGCGAGTTTTAGATATGTGTACATACAGTGAGGGAAAAAAGTATTTGATCCCCAGCTGATTTTGTACGTTTGCCCACTGACAAAGACATGATCAGTCTATAATTTGAATGGTAGGTTTATTTGAACAGTGAGAGACAGAATAACAACAACAAAATCCAGAAAAACGCATGTAAAAAATGTTATAAATTGATTTGCATTTTAATGAGGGAAATAAGTATTTGACCCCTCTGCAAAACATGACTTAGTACTTGGTGGCAAAACCCTTGTTGGCAATCACAGAGGTCAGACGTTTCTTGTAGTTGGCCACCAGGATTGCACACATCTCAGGAGGGATTTTGTCCCACTCCTCTTTGCAGATCTTCTCCAAATCATTAAGGTTTTGAGGCTGACGTTTGGCAACTCGAACCTTCAGCTCCCTCCACAGATTTTCTATGGGATTAAGGTCTGGAGACTGGCTAGGCCACTCCAGGACCTTAATGTGCTTCTTCTTGAGCCACTCCTTTGTTGCCTTGGCCATGTGTTTTGGGTCATTGTCATGCTGGAATACCCATCCACAACCCATTTTCAATGCCCTGGCTGAGGGAAGGAGGTTCTAACCCAAGATTTGACGGTACATGGTCCCGTCCATTGTCCCTTTGATGCGGTGAAGTTGTCCTGTCCCTTAGCAGAAAAACACCCCCAAAGCATAATGTTTCCACCTCCATGTTTGATGGTGGGGATGGCGTTCTTGGGGTCATAGGCAGCATTCCTCCTCCTCCAAACACGGCGATTTGAGTTGATGCCAAAGAGCTCCATTTTGGTCTCATCTGACCACAACACTTTCACCCAGTTCTCCTCTAAATCATTCAGATGTTCATTGGCAAACATCAGACGGGCCTGTATATGTGCTTTCTTGAGCCGGGGGACCTTGCGGGCGCTGCAGGATTTCAGTCCTTCACGGCGTAATGTGTTACCAATTGTTTTCTTGGTGACTATGGTCCCAGCTGCCTTGAGATCATTGACAAGATCCTCCCGTGTAGTTCTGGGCTGATTCCTCACTGTTCTCATGATCATTGCAACTCCACGAGGTGAGATCTTGCATGGAGCCCCAGGCCGAGGGAGATTGACAGTTCTTTTGTCACCTTCTCACCAAGCTGCTTGGCGATGGTCTTGTAGCCTTGTGTAGGTCTACAATCTTGTCCCTGACATCCTTGGAGAGCTCTTTGGTCTTGGCCATGGTGGAGAGTTTGGAATCTGATTGATTGATTGCTTCTGTGGACAGGTGTCTTTTATACAGGTAACAAGCTAGATTAGGAGCACTCCCTTTAAGAGTGTGTTCCTAATCTCAGCTCGTTACCTGTATAAAAGACACCTGGTAGCCAGAAATCTTTCTGATTGAGAGGGGGTCAAATACTTATTTCCCTCATTAAAATGCAAATCAATGTATAACATTTTTGACATGCGTTTTTCTGGATTTTGTTGTTGTTATTCTGTCTCTCACTGTTCAAATAAACCTACCATTAAAATTATAGACGGATCATTTCTTTGTCAGTGGGCAAACGTACAAAATCAGCAGGGGATCAAATACTTTTCCCCCTCACTGTATGTATTTAGGTTAGTCCTGTATGTACACATCTCAGGAGGCTGCTGAGGGGAGAACGGCTCATAATAATGTCCGGAACGGAGCAGATAGAATGGCAAACACCTGGAAACCATGTGTTTGATGTATTTCATACCATTCCACCAATTCCGCTCCAGTCATTAACACGAGCCCGTTCTCCCCAATTAAGTTGCCACCAACCTCCTGTGGCACACATGTACATACTTACTGCATATGTATCAGTGGAGGCTGGTTGAAGGAGCTATGGGAAGACAGGCTCATTGTAATGGCTGGAATGGTATCAATGGAATGGCATCAAACAAATAGAAACCACGTTTGACTCCATTCCATAAATTCCAGTCCAGCCATTACAATGAGCTTGTCTTCCTGTTGCTCCTCCCACTAGTCTCCACTGATATGTATAGGTTAGTTTGTGAACATGAACACACTCACACACAGCCATGTACACCACACACTTCACCCCTGTTTGTGATTTAAATCATGAGCGTGTGAATATTTTCCTGCCCATGCATTGAGTGTCAAACAATTCCAAGACGTTACACCACAACCTCACAACTACCACATTACACAGAGACACTATTGAACATAACACCATAAATTCACAGAAATGGCACTGGAGGGAATAGCAGCCGTTTTACGGGTTCCTGACCAATTGTGCTATTTTGTGTATTTTTGCGGTGACCTTAACTTTTTTTTAACATAATGTTTCCGCCATAATTTCCTACGACCGAAAAGAGCTTCTGGACATCAAAATAGCTATCACTAACCTCGATTTGGATTTCTACTTCAATGAGTTGGAGGCGAAGGACATATTGATTATCCCGGACCAGGCCCAAATCCCCGACACTCGGAGAAGGAGGCGCTATAGAGGCCGGCGTGCAGAATACCTGACAAGACTAGTCGGAGAGTGGATAAACAGCCTCTACCCTCCATTCTATTGGCGAACGTGCAATCACTGGAGAATAAACTGGACGAGCTACGTTCGAGACTATCCTATCAATGTGATCTAAAGAACTGCAATATCCTATGTTTCTCAGAGGCGTGGCTAAACAAGGACATGGAAAATATATATCAGCAGGACAGAACGGCAGTGTCGTGGAAGCTCAGGGGCGGGTGTGTGTGTCTCTTTGTAAACAACAGCTGGTGTGCGATCTCTAATATTAAGGAAGTCTCGAGGTTCTGCTCTCCTGAGTTAGAACACTTTATGAAAGCTGTAGACCATACTATTTACCAAGAGAGTTCTCATCTATATGTATCACCACAAACCGATGCTGGCACTAAGACCGCACTCAATTAGCTGTATACGGCCATAAGCAAACAATAACATTTTCACCCATTTGGCCAGTGATTTTCATGAAGGAAAACGGAAATCCGTTTTACCTAATTTCTACCAGCATGTCACCTGTGCAACTCGAAAAAACTCTAGATCACCTTTACTCCAAATACAGAGACGCATACAAAGCTCTCCATCACGACGCCAGGACAGCGGAGTCACTCACCACCTTCCGGAGACACTTGAAACCCCACCTCTTTAAGGAATACCTGGGATAGGATAAAGTAATCCTTCTATCCCCCCTTACCCCACCCCAAAGAAAGAAAAAAAACATATTGTAAAGTGGTTATCCCACTGGCTATAAGGTGAATGCACCAATTTGTAAGTCTCTCTGGATAAGAGCGTCTGCTAAATGACGTAAATGTAAATGATTTGGCAAATCTGACCAATATTCTATCCTCCTGATTCCTGCTTACAAGCAAAAACTCAAACAGGAAGTACCAGTGATGCGCTCAAAATGGTAGTGCTCCGATGAAAGTGGATGCTAAACTACAGGACTGTTTCACTAGCAGATTCTAGAATATGTTCCGGGATTAATCCAATGGTATTGAGGAATTTACCACATCAGTCACCGGCTTCATTAATAAGTGCCTCGACGACGTCGTCCCCACAGTGACTGTACGTACATATCCCAACCAGAAGCCATGGATTACAGGCAACATCCGCACTGAGCTAAAGGGCTGCCGCTTTCAAGTAGCGGGACACTAAAATGGAAGCTTATAAGAAATCTTGCTATGCCCTCCGACTAACCATCAAACAGGCAAAGCGTCAATACTGCACCAAGATGGAATCCTACTACACCTGCTCTGACGCTCATCGGATGTGGCAGGGCTTGCAAACTATCACGGATTGCAAAGGGAAACCCAGCCGCGAGCTGTCCAGTGACACGAGCCTACCAGACGAGCTAAATAGCATCTATGCTCGCTTCGAGGCAAGCAACACTAAACCATGCATGAGAGCACCAGCTGTTCCGGACGACTGTGTGATCACGCTCTCCGTAGCCGATGTGAGTAAGACCTTTAAACAGGTTAACATTCACAAGGCTGCAGGGCCAGACGGATTACCAGGACGCGTACTCGGCGCATGCACTGACCAGCTGGCAAGTGTCTTCACTGACATTTTCAACCTCTCCCTGACCCAGTCTGTAATACCTGCATGTTTTGCAATCTATGTTGCATTCCACACTTCCCTTTCCCACCTGGACAAAAGGAACATGTACGTGAGAATGCTGTTCCTTGACTACAGCTCAGTGTTCAACACCATAGTGCCCTCCAAGCTCATCACTAAGTTAAGGACCCTGGGATTAAACACCTCCCTCAGCAACTGGATCCCGGACTTCCTGACGGGCCGTCCCCAGGTGGTGAGGGTAGCCAACAACACATCCGCCATGCTGACCCTCAACACGGGGGCCCCACGGGTGCGTTCTTAGTCCCCTCCTGTACTCCCTGTTCACCCACAACTGCATGACCATGCATGACTCCAACACCATCATTAAGTTTGCAGACAACACGACAGTGGTAGGCCTGATCACCGATGATGATGAGACAGCCTACAGGGAGGAGGTCAGAGACCTGGTAGTGTGGTGCCAGAACAACAACCTCTCCCTCAACGTCAGCAAGACAAAGGAGCTGATCGACTGGGTTGTTGTGGAGTGGGTCGAGAGCTTCAAGTTCCTCAGTGTCCACATCACTAAGGACCTATCATGGTCCAAACACACCAAAACAGTCGTGAAGAGGGCACAACAATGCCTCTTCCACCAGGAGGCTGAAAAGATGTGGCATGTGCCCTCAGATCCTCAAAAAGTTATACAGCTGCACCATTGAGAGCATCTTGACTGACTGCATCACTGCTTGGTATGGCAACTGCTTGGCATCCGACTGCAAGGTGCTACAGAGGGTAGTGCGTACGGCTTAGTACATCACTGGGGCTGAGCTCCCTGCCATCCAGGACCTCCAGGCCAGGCGGTGTCAGAGGAAGGCCCTAAAAATGGTAAATGACTCCAGCCCCCCAAGTCATAGACTGTTCGCTCTGCTACCGCACAGCAAGCGGTACCGGAGTGCCAAGTCTGGGACCAAAAGGCTCCTGAACAGTTTCTACCTCCAAGCCATAAGACTGCTGAACAGTTAATCAAATGGCTACCTGGACTATTTGCCTTGACCCCCTTTTTTTTTACTGACATTCTTGCACCGGCTCTATGCACACTTACTGGACTCTACCCACACACTCACACATACTACACTGACACTCCAACACACAAACACAAAACACACACACGCATGTTGACGCCACACACACACACACACACATACGTTGCTGCTACTCTGTTTATTATCTATCCTGATTGCCTAGTCACTTTTACCCCTACTTACATGTACATATTACCTAAATTACCTCGTACCCCTGCACATTGACTTGGTACCGGTACTCCTTGTATATAGCCTCGTTATTGTTATTGTATTGTGTTAGTATTTCCTTCTTTTTTTGTGTTGCTAATCTTATCTTACTTTTTAACTCTGCATTGTTGGGAAGGGGCTCGTAAGTAAGCATTTCATGGTAAAGTCTACACCTGTTGTATTTGGCGCATGTGACAAATGCAATATTATTTGAGATACCACATTACACAGATACACTATTGAACATAATACTACAATTTCACAGATTCCACATTACAAAGATACACTATTGAACATAACACCACAACCTCATAGCCATGGTGAGCCATTTCCTCATTAGAAAAAAGACATCAAGCATGACTCATACATCTACAGTGAGCTCATCTTCTTCATTAAAGCTACAGCCTGGCATTTAAAAAAACAAAACAACGGTAGCCTAGCTCCCACTTTTTTTGCATACAGCTGAGGGATGGGTCTGGGTTAATGTAACCCCTCTCAAATTCATAGACCGCAGTCTAGAGCAGGGGTCCCCAACTACATTCAGGCACGGGCCGATTCTTTCTTGAGCGGATGGTCGGGGGGCCGGAACATAATTATAAATAATTTGTACACTGCTAATTGACAGCAAGAAGCGCAAACAGATATTGCATTCCACGGAAAGAGTGCCTTTTGCGTCCCTTTGATATTTTAAGTAGAAATTGTGCACCAATATTGAATTTTAAAATCCTGTTATATTAAATGAAGTGCCCTTTAATATAGACCACATGGAAAATTGTATACATCTGAATAAAGACTTACTAAAGTGCCAAGATTCAGCATTTTGACATGTCCCTCTGTGTACCCTCTGTGACTTCTAGGAAGATTTTAACCCACTTATCCCCAAAACTTCTCCAAGTTTTCACCATCATTGTAAAGCCCTAGTCATTTTGTTGCTTTGACAGTCATTTCTGAAGATTATTATTTATTTAATGTGATTATTAATTTATTTACACCTGTCACTCATTTTAAGAGCAATCCTGTTACGTGAACTGAACTCTCATTTTAATATGGTTAAACTAATCCTTTAAAAACAATAGAAAATACATTGAAGAGTCAAATCATAGTATAAAAACAGATGGGCTGGTTCTACTCTTTTTGGCAATTTTCTGGTGTTTGGTGGTGGAAAACTGAACGGGTCGAGCATAACATGTCAACCCTGTTACCCATAGACAGACAGGCTAGAAATGTTTTAACAATTATACTTTTTTTGTGAAGCTTGCATTCAATTGCACTCCTTCCCTCAGCCAGGGCATTGAAAATAGGTCGTGGATGGGTATTCCAGCATGACAATGACCCAAAACACACGGCCAAGGCAACAAAGGAGTGGCTCAAGAAGAAGCACATTAAGGTCCTGGAGTGGCCTAGCCAGTCTCCAGACCTTAATCCCATAGAACATCTGTGGAGGGAGCTGAAGGTTTGAGTTGCCAAACGTCAGCCTCGAAACCTTAATGACTTGGAGAAGATCTGCAAAGAGGAGTGGGACAAAGTCCCTCCTGAGATGTGTGCAAACCTGGTGGCCAACTACAAGAAACGTCTGACCTCTGTGATTGCCAACAAGGGTTTTGCCACCAAGTACTAAGTCATGTTTTGCAGAGGGGTCAAATACTTATTTCCCTCATTAAAATGTATAACATTTTTGACATATGTTTTTCTGGATTTTTGTTGTTGTTATTCTGTCTCTCACTGTTCAAATAAACCTACCATTAAAATTATAGACTGATCATGTCTTTGTCAGTGGGCAAACATACAAAATCAGCAGTGGATCAAATACTTTTTTCCCTCACTGTATATCCCACAAAGATCTCCCCAAATGCACGAGCCTGAGGGGGCGCAAAACCAGACAGAAAGATCACGTCAGTGACTCAACCCAGGTCGAGTATAGCGGAAAAAGCCTGGCATGACGTGATGCACCCCTCCTAGGGACTGCATGGGCAAGCCAGTGACTCAGCCCCGGTAATAGGGTCAGAGGCAGAGAATCCCAGTGCGAAGAGGGGAGCCGGCCAGGCAGAGACTGCAAGGGTGGTTCGTCACTCCAGTGCCTTGATGTTCACCTTTGTACCTCTGGGCCAGACTACACTCAATCATAGAACCTACTGAAGAGATGATAAAAAATCAGCAAACACGTTTGGTGTTCACCAAAAGGCATGTGGGAGACTCCCAAACATATGGAAGAAGGTACTCTGGTCAGATGAGACTAAAATTGAGCTTTTTGGCCATCAAGGAAACCCCTCTTTTGAGCTGCAAAATCTGGACCCCTACAAATTATCTGGGCTAGACAATCTGGACCCTTTCTTTCTAAAACTAGCCGCCGAAATTGTCGCAACCCCTATTACCAGCCTGTTCAACCTCTTTCGTAACGTCTGAGATCCCCAGAGATTGGAAAGCTGCCGCGGTCATCCCCCTCTTCAAAGGGGGTGACACTCTAGAGCCAAACTGTTACAGACCTATATCCATCCTGCCCTGCCTTTCGAACGTTTTTGAAAGCCAAGTTAACAAACAGATCACCGACCATTTCGAATCCCACTGTACCTTCTACGCTATGCAATCCGGTTTCCGAGCTGGTCATGGGTGCACCTCAGCCACGCTCAAGGTCCTAAACGATATTATAACCGCGATCGATAATAGACAGTATTGTGCAGCCGTCTTCATCGAGCCTGGCCAAGGCTTTCGACTCTGTCAACCACCGCATTCTTATTGGCATAGCCTTGGTTTCTCAAATGACTGCCTCGCCTGGTTCACCAACTACTTCTCAGATAGAGTTCAATGTGTCAAATCGGAGGGCCTGTTGTCTGGACCTATGGCAGTCTCTATGGGGGTGCCACAGGGTTCAATTCTTGGGCCGACTCTTTTCTCTGTGTATACCAATGATGTCGCTCTTGCTGCTGGTGACTCTCAGATCCACCTCTACGCAGACGACACCATTTTGTATACATCTGGCCCTTCATTGGACACTGTGTTAACAAACCTCCAAACGAGCTTCAATGCCATACAACACTCCTTCAGTAGCCTCCAACTGCTCTTAAACACTAGTAAAACTAAATGCATGCTCTTCAATCGAACGCTGCTGGCACCCGCCCACCCGACTAGAATCACTACTCTCGACGGGTCTGACCTAGAGTTTGTGGACAACTACAAATACCTAGGTGTCTGGTTAGACTGTAAACTCTCCTTCCAGACTCACATTAAGAATCTCCAATCCAAAGTTAAATCTAGAATCGGCTTCCTATTTCGCAACAAAGCCTCCTTCACTCATGCTGCCAAACATGCCCTCGTAAAACTGACTATCCTAACGATCCTTGACTTCGGCGATGTCATTTACAAAATAGCCTCCAACACTCTACTCAGCTAATTGGATGTAGTCTATCACAGTGCCATCCGTTTTGTTACCAAAGCCCCATATACTACCCACCACTGTGACCTGTACGCTCTTGTTGGCTGGTCCTCACTACATATTCGTCGCCAAACCCACTGGCTCCAGGCCATCTATAAATCACTGCTAGGCAACACCGGTAGCTACCTAGCTAGAACACCAGTAGACAGTGTCCTTAGCACCCCAAAAAACTCTGAATACTTTTATTTCCCCTTCAACCCACATTTTTAATCGCATAGACAATCAGGGGAAATCCAGAATATGAAAAGTGTCACACAAGCATGAAGATGGCGTGTTCGAGGGAAAGGGGGGGGGCGTTCATGTAGTAACCAATGGGATGTGGGGGGGCGGGACGCCCCGAAGGGGGCTGAGGTACCCCAATCACACCCTATTGGATCTGGTAGACTCACTAAACACAAACGCTTTGTTTGTAAATTATATCTGAGTGTTGGAGTGTGCCCCTGGCTATCCATAAATTAAATAAATTAAAAATAATGAATGCTGTCTGGTTTGTTTAGGGATGGATTGAAATGTGCAGAATGGTTACCTGGAGCAAAATGGGGGAGGGTCATGCTTTTTCCATTTTTGTATTTAAAAAAAATATCTAGTCCAGGGGAGGGTCGTGTAATTGATGAAATGTCCATATTTATCAGTGTTTAGAAAGAGTTGCTTATTAGACTATATATGGATGTGTGACCGATGCTGCTGGGCTCACAATATCAAGTGTGCCTATTGGCTATTTAGTGTGGTCTCAATCAAATGATCCATAGTCTATAGGCTACGGAGTGGATGCTCGGAGAAGCACAGAGTAAAGTTATATTTCTAAGATAGCTGCTGGGATGGTGTAAATAAAACTAGGCTGTCTTACACACTGCAATGGATATTCCAACCCTGAGCCCCGGCCTGCTCTGCTCTTGCTGATCAAAAGCTTTTTTGTGTGCTGCTGCCTAACCAATGCTGTGCTGTGTAAGCCTATAGTGGAAGTTCAGGAGGAGGCAAAGGCTTCTTCCGAAAAATGTTTTTGATCTTACACATGGCCTATGTTCTGTTCACTTTGAGAAGGAGAGCGCTAAGATGAGGAGGACCAGAGATCAACTTTGATAGCTTGCTACTACTATAATTAATTTGATTAAAAACAATATGTTTCTTGCCCATTATGTATTTATCAGAGTTATTGACCTCACAATAATCCAGAATCAAGTAACTTGCATTGTGGTGCTGAAACTTGAAGCAGATCAATCGGAAATGGACAGCTCATGGTGCTGAAAGTAGGCAAATTCGAGTAGGCATTATTCATTTAAACTGTCTTCATTTTAATTAGACTTTACTAACAAGAGGGCTTTGAGTTGGAGCCTAATTCTTCCTATTTAAGAAATAAGAGGTAGACCTACCTGTTTGACAGACGAAATTAGGCTATAGGCTGCTATAATATGCCATTTAGCAGACGCTTTTATCCAAAGCGACTTACAGTCATGCGTGCATACATTTTTACGTATGGGTGGTGCCGGGGATCGAATCCACTACCCTGGCGTTACAAGCGCCATACTCTACCAATTGAGCTACAGAGGACCACAGCTATATCCATAGATTCCACCATGCACTCTTTAACCTCTTGAATGTAACTAAATGTAATCAAAAACATAATCCCCAAAGGTAATTATGTATCATGAGAGGGCCATAAACAATAACTAGTAATGTTGAATATCCAAGAAAGGTTAAAATATCACATTTCTGGTCTTAAAAAGAAAAGAAAAATACTGAGGTGTAGTCAGTTTTGAGGAAACTAGCTCAAGCACACAGTACAAATATGATACAATATGAAATATTTTATATGTATTTCCTATTCAACAAAACGATGACTTGAAATCACTTATATTTTTTCTAAATATAGCATAATCCATTTATAAAACGACTACCTATAAGATTTCACCTTCCTTATAACTGTAAAATACATATTTGTATATTTAGTGTTAGAGAAAATATGCATATTTTCTGAAGGTCTCTCTGGATCAAAACGTCTGCGCCCCATCGTTGTGAACCTCTCACTTTGCTTCCTGAACTCCTTAGGAACTCGCCTTTCATCTCATATGAATCTTGTCCGTCCATGACAAACAAAGTGTTTTTTGTTTTACATTTATTAATTGATTTAGATTACTGGCTATAAATCGATCTCTGAATGTGCTAAAGCCACGAAACCACTCTCTCCTGCTGGGCTACAGGAGCTACTGACGCGCGCGGAGGTGGAGCACGGAGAACAACATAGCGCACGTATAAGATGCTCATCTATGATGTTGCTCAGATTATTGCAATCGATTTTCAGTGAGTGTGAATATCATGACTGAACTCGGAAACAAACACACTTCACAAGATATGCTTACTCTATTTCTCCCGAGCTAAAACCCTGTCCTGATAGAGCCGCACAAATAGGACACTTGCTCAAGCACAAAGTGAGGAAGACTAGACAGCCTAGCCAAGCGTGAGTGAGACCGCATTTGGCCACCATTTCAAAATTCAAACAGAATCAACAAATTCGAACTCGAAAAACGGGGCTGGGTACGTTTTCTGAACCCGTCCAAAACGACGGAGTTACATAACATCAGAAAACAACGTCAGTTCGCGGACAAGGCAAGCCCACTCGATGCTAATCAACCAAGGGGCGCACACACCCCTCTGTCGTCAACGCCCCCCGCCGGATAGGTCCAGGCAGAGATGAGAAAACCAACAACTAGGGCTTTAAAAACATCCACATTGTTCTGTCCATCAGTAACATCTGGTCATCAGACCGGGTACTGCGGCTACGTTCTCCTATTTTCCGTCGCACACTTTCTTCTCCTCCATCTCCGGGGAGGACAGAAATCAAAGTTTATAGTTATTTCTTGCGTCAACCCAAAACGAACATGCCGAGCAAGAGGAAGAAGAACAAGCGCCGCATGAGGAGGGTGGTAAGTGCCGACAACCTGGGTTAGTTCAGTTTCTCAGTGTTGTAGCTAATTATGCCAGTGGTTCCCAACCAGGGGTACTAGGACCCCTGGGGGTACTTGGCTTATCCACAGGGGGTAGGTGGGAAGACTCATGAGACAATAGGCCTACTGTTAAAATGCACATGAGGGGTACTTCAGGGGTACTCTTTGCAGAGCAAAATTCAGTTGGTGGTACAGTAACCGAAATAGGTTGGGAACCACTGAATTAGGCTATTGTCACCTGCGATGTTTGGATTAAATTGTTCCCTTCCACTCCGGTAATCGAAGTGCAATGAACATTTCATCCATTGAAATTATGCCAAACATCAAACTTTATAATATTAAGTTTGATGTTTGGCATAATTTCAATGGATATACATATATGGAATGGATGAATGATCGGTACCATGATTGAACAAACCTCCTTGTAGGCTAACTAAATTGTTTGTCAAACCTAAATTACTTCAGTCATGCATTTTTAAGCTGAGTGGATGCATGCGAAGAAACATAATTTCCAATCCATCCATTCCAATCCGCCCAACTACATGACGGGCACCCTGCATTGGATGTGGCTTGTCGAACTATGTTATTTACTCCTGGCTCTCCGTTCCTCTCCTTGCTGGCTTTCCGTTCCTCTCCATGCGGCGCGGGAACACAGCGCGCATTTGGCAATGTTTGATAAGGTCCGTGCGTAAAATTTTATCACGCTGTGTAGGCTACTCGGCCAAATAGGTTATCTATAAATTGTTATAAACAATCAGTGACGTGGTCATGCTGGTTCGTAGATTTTGTCAATTGAATGAACTGTTTATCACTAGCACACAACATCGGCTAAAATTGCGCTCATATGCGGTGAGTGCGCTCGAAGTTTGTGGTTGCAATTGCTTGGCCAGTCATTAGGTCTAAACTGTCACCTATTCATTGAATTGTCGTGAACGGAGTTATTGTCGTGAACGGAGTTATAGCATTTAACGCACTGGTCGGATTAGTCAAACATCTTAATTGTCAAATCGGGATGGCAAAAACGTACGCTTTTACACACGCACATAGCTGGCAAAATGCTCTGCACACTCTGTACCTGGGGCTTGGGTGGAGGGCGGCAGAGCCTCCCCAAACCCCCCTCCATTTACACCAAGATCACCTTACACAAGAATGGGACACATTTCTCCAATGTTACCCCCTAACAATGTGTATTCTTAAATTAACATAAATTAATTACAATGTATATTATACAAATCATTGAAATGTTATCCAAGGCTCTGTCATAGGTCTGCCGTAAGCCAGTTAACATTGTACATGCACTACACTTGAGATCCCTTGCAAATACTTCTCAATATGGTGAGATGGGAGTTCTCCTAAGCACGCTCCCCCCTAACTCAAACCAAGGCTGTATTTGGTAATGAATTTTAGGCATGCCATGGGCCTGTGCAATCTTTGAAACCTGTCACAGAAGCCCAGATAAAAACGTATCCAAAATCCTTATCACCTTTGCATGCTCAAGATATCTATGGAGGTGCATGGGTGTCTTCGATATTTACATGGATGACATTACTAAAGAAGTATGGTGGACAATAATATGCATTAACATTACTAAACAAATATTGTGAACAGTAAAATTAGGAAGACAAGATGTCTATAAGAATATATATAAAAATCAAAATGGAACTAAAAGGGACCCAAAAACAGCCTTCCATGGACACTGAAATCTGTTTCATGTTATGTAATTATGAACTTAAATGTATTGATGTGAAAGTTGATTTGTATTTATGTGAATGATTTGATAGTAAAATGTGAAACTTCAATAAAGATTTTTTAAAACAAAAACAAGAAAGGAGGAGACTCTCTTGCTGATTGATGCTCCAAGTACTAACTAGTGCGCATGTTCTACTTCAGTACATTTCTTAACTTGTGCTTTTTACATGTGCTCCCCTGCCCCTTCAAACAAGTCTCTCTAGTTTCTTTCCAAAGGATGACGATGCCTGGTAAATGCTTTTAAGACTACTCCTATTGACTGGCTCAAAGCTTTACATCGTACCACTGCAAAGGGGCGGGAGGGGTTGTTTTGACTGACAGACCAAAAGGCAGAGCTGTTTTTTTTATGTACACTCACTGGGCTTATGCGCTTGGTGACTGTGTAAACTCTGCTGGCTGGCTGGCCCTCTCTCGCAGCTAATGAAGCTTGGGGTGTGATTATAACATGATTATAACCAGATTATAATAAGATTGATGCGATTAATTCAGTTTGCCCTGTGGGGCCCCATCCCTAGCCCTGAGCCCTGCTGACTCACAGGTTTCGGTCCCGCCTGACTTGACATGTCAGAATCACTCGGATTCAGCCAATTTACCACCATTATCCAACCCGTTTTGGCCCCCTCCGCCCCATTGATTGGCACCATAGCCCAAAGGTTTAGTCCTCTGTCCTCTCTTGGAAAACATGTTGGTCCTAGTTTGGCATTCCTGGTATTTCATCGAATAGAATAGGCCCCCTCCCCTCAACTCCAAACTAGACAAGGAATTCAATAACAAACAGCCCTCTGGCTGGATTACCTTCAGCAACCTCTCCCCATCTTTTTTCTCTCCATCTCTCACTGTTTAATCAAAGCAGAGTGATTCATAGTAAAGTTAATCAGACACACTTCTCTATCTCTCTTTGTTGAGCAGCAGGCCCAGAGGAGAGTCCTCGAGGAGCAGCATTCTACTGGCACAGGCAAAGGAACCCCAGGAGTGGCTGCCGTGGCGCCCCCCCCTGAAATATCACCTTGTCCCCCCCTTCTCCCACCCCCTCCAGTAGTAAAGGCCCCTGTCGTAAAGCCCCCTGAAATATCAAATTGTCCCCCCCTTCTCCCCCCCACTCTAGTAGTAAAGGTCCCAGTCGTACAGCCACCGGCCCAAGTCAAAGTACCAGAGCCTGAGCCTGTGGTGGCAGCGGTAGAGGCTGAAGTGGTGGCAGCTGAGGTTGAAGTTGAGACCCCAGTTGAAGCTCCAGTGGAGGTTGAAGTCGAGGCCCCAGAAAAAGTCCCAGTCAAGTCTCCAGAAGAAGTCCCAGTCGAGGCCCTAGAAGAAGTCCCAGTCGAGGCCCCAGAAGAAGTCCCAGTCGAGGCCCCAGAAGAAGTCCCAGTCGAGGCCCCAGAAGAAGTCCCAGTCGAGGCCCCAGAAGAAGTCCCAGTCGAGGCCCCAGAAGAAGTCCCAGTCGAGGCCCCAGAAGAAGTATCAGTCGAGGCCCCAGAAGTAGAAGCAGAAGCTCCAGTTGAGCCCCCTACAGAAGAAACTGCAGCAGTGCAGGAAGTTGAAGAAAGTGTCATTCCAGAGACTGAGCTAGTAACGGAGGTAAGGACCCGCTCTCTCATTTTGAATTTGTTTGGGAATGGGGAGGATATGGGTTCAGGTGTAGTTTCTGACGTGTTGGGCATGGACTGGGATTTTTAGACAAATGATCCAGTTTCTGTACTTAACATTAAACCAGCACCCAACACTTGAGTAAAGTTCTGTCTTTGCTGTGCAAAATGGTTGCCCTGGTTGCTTTCCATGGAAATGAGATGAAGTAGCGTTAGCGTGGTCTCCCTGAGGGATGGCTGTGGGAGGAGTGGAAAGGAGATGGGGGGGGGGGGCAGTAGGAGAACAGCATGTTCTATTTAACAGAGGCTGTACATGTACAGGAGTGTGGGCAGGGCCTCTGTTGCAGTCACTATACATTAACCTTGTCTCCTGTAATTTGTCTTGGATGGATTTGTCTGTTCTAAAACTGATTTCAATTGTGTTTTCCAGAAGATTGTGGTAAGAGTAACTTAATAAGATGATATTACTTTCCTCTAGAGCTGTATTAAGGTTTTGTAATGAATCAGGTTTGCTAACACTTTCCCCTACACATGATTGGCGTTAGTTCAGCTGCTATATTTTGTAAAGTTCCTCCCATGCTGTATGACCACACTGTATGACATGTGTGTGCTGACATGTGCTCTCACATGTATGTGAGTGTGTAGCGAGGGATGAGTGGGTGGTTATATACGATGATGGGCTCATGGTCAGCCGATAGAGCTCCACAGTAAGATACCAGCCCCCCACCCCCCTTGCAGGCGGTGCTCAGCCCTAGGATCCCCGCCCCCCTAGCCCACCCACCCCTCTTTTCCCCAGTCCTATGCTGCTGCACTTACCATAGACATGCCAGATACGCCTTAGACCTATACACACACAAGTTTTCATAAAAGTACTTTGGACTCACGCACACACATAGTGGGTGTATTATACACACTCGGTATCAGGATAGTTTTATTTAGTTGGTAAGATTTACACATTACATTTACATCATTTAGCAGATGCTCTTATCCAGAGCGACTTACAAATTGGACACATCCTTGTACTCTTAACATAGGAGCGCTGAGACGTTGCACACACCCACATCCATACACTGTAAGTGCTGGTAGAGAAAGGGTGGACAGTTGGTGGCTCTGGTCAGTCAGTCGGTTGCAGTGTTTTCACCATGGGGCTCATATTCAGCTGGCTGCGGGGGCCAGGGCCCCTAGACTCCACACTACTACTGGATGTCACCGTAGAGACACAGGTGAGCCCCCCTCTGATGGGGGGTGTGGTAATCTTATCCTCGAGGGAGGGGGCGGGGCATCTGAGGCCGAACATTTTGTACCAGGCAGCTTTCTCTCTTGGCTCCTATAGCCCCCCTCCCTCCTCTTTCCCGCTCTTCCCCTCTTGTGTGCTTGCTTATGGGGCCCCTATAGAGGTGCACTTTACAACCTGGCATGTGTTGTCACTGGGGGAGGGGCCAGTGTATGCACATGAGTAGATAATGCCGTGTTGCCACTGATTGATGTTGTAGGGGTGGGAGGAGACAGAATATTAGGTTGCCAGGGCTGATTTCTCCAAATGCTCTCCAGGCCTAATCTTAATGTGGAAGCTATTCCGTTTCTGATGTGGAAGTGTCCAGACTTCTGCACAAGTGTTAAAAATTCGTAGCTCAAATCCAGTGTATTGGCAATGGAGATCTTTCAACAAAAGGATAGCGGGGGCATGGATGTCTCGGGGGTCCATGCTGCCTGCCTGGTTGGCAGACTAATTCATCACCTAGTGCCTCTGCATGATGTCCCCCCACCCTTGAGCCCCCCACCTTTCTAGTGCCTGCCTTCCTGGGCTGACTGTAACTAGGCCTTTGTTATGAAAGGTGACCGTTTTTTCCCTGCTTCACCAATCTCTCTCTGTCTCCCACATGTGGAAGCATTTACCATATAGGAAGCCTCTCCAGAATATAACAGGAGGCTAGCTCTCCTACGTGTGTTCAATCATTTCTCTATTTTGCTCTCCAAAAGTTCCCCTCCATTGGAATTGGAGTGCCATTTAGCTCTTTCAGGATTTATGTAGTAAAGGTCAATGTTAGTTTTTTTACATTGAGGGTATATTGTTCCCTAGCTTCTACAGTAAAAACAGGAACTTGGCTGCTAGGAAGGAGGAGGAAGAAGGGGGTGTTTATTAGGAACAATATGTACATAATGTTCTCTGAAGGGGTTAAACTGTGGTCTGTCTGATAGAAAGGACTGCACTAGGATCAGTTTAGTACATTTTGTTCCTTGAGTACTTATGTGGCTGGCGAGACAGAGCTGCGATCAGACCAGTTTGGTACACAGTGTTCCACAACGGCTAGGGATGGGAGGGGCGGCTGTGGCTATGTGAATATAGGCTGCCAGTGCTGAGTGCAGAGTAAATGGAAGGCCTGTAGCCCACAGTCTCCCTCTCTCCCCTACACAGCTATATATTTACTTACCTGGAGCTGTAGACTACATGCTTGTTTAGTATAGTTATGGTGGCTCCTTTGTTTAAGGGTCCCTTCAACAGAGTACTTTTAGATCCCTTGTCCTAGTAACATAACGTACTAGAAAAATGCTGATGACTTAAACTGCCCATTTGAACAGAGGTGTTCTATCTGCAGTTTGTGTAATTTCGGTGTTTGACCATGTTATCTGCGGTTTGGTCAATGTGTATGTGGTGTGATTAGTGTAATCTGCTGTGTTGGAACTGGATAGGGGTGTTTTGTTAAGGTGCTATCTTGTTGCCTTGCTGATGGGCCACATTCATCTATCTATCTATCTCCCTCCAATAGGGTACCCTTTTTAGAAGTCTTTTAGACAGGCTTTTCTCTAGCCTGGTTAGTGTAATTTATAAAGTAGCACATAGACTTTATGTATGATGTGCTCTGGACGTGTCAGTATTGGTCAACACACCTGACGGCACAGTGTGTGTGTTCGGTACCAAGTGTGCATGCTGTGAATTACGCACTGAGGCGGAGAGATGGACCATGTGGCACGGAAGACAAAGGCTTGGCAGAGGGGAGGGGTGAGGGCAAATATGGCTTCCTCGTAACCTCCATCTTGAGCTCTCAAAATATATTTGTTCTCTTTTCTTTGCCTGCCATGGAGAGAGGGAGAGAGGAGGGGGCGTGGCAGCTCTCTGGCATTATGTAATTGGCTCTAATGTTACTGCTTGTTGCATACCCCCCCACACACACACTCCTATGTAGCCAACACAAATCCAGCACTGAGGGAGGTGTGTGTGTGCAGTGCATCCCTAGTGTGTTTTCCAAGGAAAGGTTTATGATCTCTGAAAGTATGTTTTGCCAAACCTTGCATTTTTTTGACATGGGTGAAAAACAAAACAATTGGGCACCACCGACCCACCCACCACTGTTTCTAAAATAAAATGCCATCATGTACTTGTTAGAACTTAAGTCTGAATTGCTTAATCCTAACCTGATGTCCCAAACCAGAATGACTGCTGCTCTGCCACTCCAGTATCGGGCTAATTTAACGTTATATCCATTTGCGTATAGCAGTCAGTGAAATGTATATTCATAATGACTCCTTTCTTTCTACTTCTTCCAGGCCGCACCCATTCCTGAGGCCCCTGTGTCAGGTCCTGCTGAAATTGAGGTAAACCCCCCCTGACCCCCCTCCAATCAACTCACTGAACTCTGTTCGTCAACTTGCTGAACCAATCAGGGGCCAGCCAGCCCCGGCCACCCCCCTATTCTCCCACAAGTAATCTGCTGTTGCTCAAACATGGTTCTAGTTGAGCAGCAGGGTCTGAACAAAGAACAAGCCTGTCTACAGAAAGGTGTTCCTACATGTATCTAACACAAATATATGTAAATGTCTGCTCTATCCAAAATTACAACCAACTAATTGCAGCATTACCGCAAAAATGGAAGAGGCAAGTGGAAGGGGGAGAAAGTAAGGAACTTGTCTGTCGGCCCTGCATTAAAGACAAACATTGGTTAAAGAAAATTGTGATTTAAAAAAAAGTATACAAGTTGACTATATACAAAATTGACAGCTGTGCCATACAGATTGCAAAATAGTTGGGAAGAGATTTTTGACGTACCGATTCCATCACACTTGGTTTATGAACTGATACATAAAACGACGCCGGATTCAAAACGTAGAGTTTTTCAATGTAAATTATTATACAAAATTCTTGCAACCAATAGAATGTTATATATATATATGGGGGATACAACAATCCCAGCTTTGCAGATTTTGCTGCGAAGAGACAGAATCATTAGATAATTTGTTTTGGTACTGTCCATATGTAGCTTGTTTTTGGTCACAGATTCAGGAATGGCTGAAGAATTGCAACATTTACCTGGAGTTAACTCCGCAAATAACACTGCTGGGTGATCTGAAAAGTAATAGTCAATCGATCAATAATATAATAATACTCTTAGCAAAACATTTTATCATTAATTTACGATCTCTAGTAACTACAGTATGAGAATAGAAAGGTTCAGAACTTTTGTGAAACATCACAGCACAGTTGAAAAATATATGGCAAATAGAAATCAAAGATAGATGGGAGGGGTTGAGGGTAGCTGAAGCATGGGACTAAAAACAAACAAAAGATAACTAATGTAAAATATACTGTTTGCGTAAAATGTATATTGTATGTATAACGCTTCAAACACACCGACTGTGTCATTGCGTTTTGGTACACCAGAAGTACATTCATTTCCAATGGAACGCTGTGTTTGCTTTGCAGCATTGCGTTGCAGAGGTAGTTGCAGTGCGTTGCATATGTTGGATTTATCGAAAGTATGCGTCAAACTGTATACGTAAACGGGTTGACAGAAATGGTGCCAGAAGGTGAATGTTGAACTATTGTTGCACACATATTTAGATGATGCTGCATACTATTTTGAGCAATGACGCAGTTGGTGTGTTCAAAATAGTATGCGTGAGGCTTTGAACACACCAACAGGAAAGGTGTTACTACTAGAATGATGCCATCTTCCCACCTTTTCACTACCAGTGTGGTCAACAACTACCTCTCCTTCTGCATTAAGTTGGACCATTAATTTACATTTTACATTTTAGTCATTTAGCAGAGGCTCTTATCCAGAGCGATTTACAGGAGCAATTAGGGTTAAGTGCCTTGCTCAAGGGCACATCGATAGATTTTTCACCTAGTCGGCTCGGGGATTAGAACCAGCGACCTTTTGGTTACTGGCACAACGCTTTTATAAATATGTAGACTAACTCCTTGTCGTCCCTATTCAGGTCCAGGTCGAAGACTCCGTAGCCATTACCACAGAGATAGCACAGGTAAAAACTAACCGGTTTCTCAAAAACATCTTAAGGCAAAATTCATCGTTAGAACCTTCGTAGGAGCATCGTTAAATGTCTGAGCTTTTTCCCAAAACCATCGTTATTAACATTGCACTTGAAAACGCTCGTAATCTAACGCCTGCCTCAGTCCACTCGTAGAACAGCTAAATGCATCGTAGGGTGGTTTTCTTTCCCTCCCGCGTCACTTTACACAGAAGATCTCCGCTAAACATAGAATCACAGGGTTTATCCATCTCTGACCGCCAATAACTTCTGAACAAAGTTGACTACAAATGTAAAGTTGCCAATGTCTTTGCAATTGATACAAACAAGCGACATATTAAAATATGCTTCAAAATGAAAACCGAGAAAACTTAATTGAAATATAAACAGTAGGCTATAGGCCTATTTCAATCATATTGAAATACATTTATTTTTCAATCGAGTTCTATTTAGCTACTTCTAGGCTACTGTCTGTAATTTCTCTATATATTTCATGATGTGTAGCCAAACGTGCGCAATGATGTGCCAAATTGATGATTTTGTGCATTTCTATTGGGTAAGCATTAGAATAAGTCACCTCAATATTTACAACCGTAGGTGATAATATTGCTCTAGGAGCTGATCAGTCATCAGTATTGTGAAATAATTATAATATTAAGGTAAGATTTGAATGGGGAAAGCTGACCTGAGAGCAGCGCTCTCTTTCGATCCTATAAAGTATTGACACATGCTCCAACGGTGCACTTAGCGACCGTTCTCTGCGTGGTGTTTTGGGAAACGCATCTTCGGCCGTTGTAAGAAAGATGCATCGTTAAAACACTCGTAAGCCTAACTTCCACCGCTGTCGGGAAACCGGGCCCAGGTGCATGGTAGAATCTGTAGTGAATCTATGGTACATTAGTTGAGTGTTTCTGTAGTAGCCCACTGTGTGTGTATCAGCCATAGTGCCGTTGCATGGTGTGGTGTTTGACCGTGTTCCACTGCATGTTTAGACTCATGACGAGCCGTCGCTCGAGGCTGAAGTGGAGGCTGAAATAGTTGCGGAGGTCCAAGCGAAGGTTGAGGCAGAGCCAGAACCAGAGCCCGAGCCTGTGGTTAAGGCCGAAGTTGCCCCTGTAGTAGAAGCTGAAGTTGAACTTGAAGAGGCTGGGATCGAAGCAGGAGACAGTCCTATCATCAAAGCTGAGGCCATTCCTGAAGATGTTGATGTAGAAGAGGACCCATTTGTCAAAGAGGTGCTACATCTCTCAGCTCTCACCTCTGCCTCTGTTGAAAACTCTACTGGAGCCCTTTGTGTTCTTTTGCGTGATGTTGTCTTGTGTGAATGTACATGTAGTGTGTGGTTTGCTCTGATCTTTCCCATTTCTATTAAACAGCGTTCAGAAAGCATCTGATAATGTTTTTATTTTTGATTGTTTGCTTTTTTGATTGTAATTTCTCCTCTTTTCAGCATGAGCCTGTCACGACAGAGGCTCCTGAAGAGGTTCCAGTGGTAAGCCGACATTCCTTACTACACTGAACAAAAATATAAATGCAACATGCAACAATTTCAAAGACTTTACTGAGTTACAGTTCATATAAGGAAATCAGTCAATTGAAATAAATTCATTAGGCCCTAATCTATGGATTTCACATGACTGGGAATACAGATATGCATCTGTTGGTCACAGATACCTTAAGAAAAGGTAGGGGCATGGATCAGAACCGGTCAGTATCTGGTGTGACCACCATTTCAAATCAAATCAAATCAAATGTTATTTACTACATGCGCCGAATACAACAGGTGAAGACATTACAGTAAAATGCTTACTTACAAGCCCTTAACCAACAATGCAAAGTAAAACAAATCAAAAAAGTGTTAAGCAAAAAAAGCAAATAACTACAGAGCAGCAGTAAAATAAAATAACAGTAGGGAGGCTATATACAGGGGGGTGCCGGTGCAGAGTCAATGTGCGGGGGCACCGGCTAGTCGAGGTAATTGAGGTAATATGTACATGTGGGTAGAGTTAAAATGACTATGCATAAATAATAAACAGAGTAGCAGCAGAGTAAAAAAGGGGGTGGGGGTGGGGGGGCAGTGCAAATTGTCTGGATAGCCATGATTAGCTGTTCAGGAGTCTTATGGCTTGGGGGTAGAAGCTGTTGAGAAGCCTTTTGGACCTAGACTTGGCGCTCCGGTACCGCTTGCCGTGCGGTAGCAGAGAGAACAGTCTATGACTAGGGTGGCTGGAGTCTTTGACAATTTTTACCGTCTGGTATAGAGGTCCTGGATGGCAGGAAGCTTGGCCCCAGTGATGTACTGGGCCGTACGCACTACCCTCTGTAGTGCCTTGCGGTCAGAGGCTGAGCATTTGCCATACCAGGCGGTGATGCAACCAGTCAGGATGCTCTCGATGGTGCAGCTGTATAACTTTTTGAGGATCTGAGGACCCATGCCAAATGTTTTCAGTCTCCTGAGGGGGAATAGGCTTTGTCGTGCCCTCTTCACGACCGTCTTAGTGTGTTTGGACCATGATAGTTTGTTGGTGATGTGGACACCAAGGAACTTGAAGCTCTCAACCTGTTCCACTACAGCCCCGTCGATGAGAATGGCGGCGTGCTGAGTCCTCTTTTTTTTCCTGTAGTCCACAATCATCTCCTTTGTCTTGATCACGTTGAGGGAGAGGTTGTTATCCTGGCACCACACGGCCAGGTCTCTGACCTCCTCTCTATAGGCTGTCTCATCGTTGTCGGTCAGCAAACTTAATGATGGTGTTGGAGTCGTGCCTGGCCATGCAGTAATGGGTGAACAGGGAGTACAGGAGGGGACTGAGCACGCACCCCTGAGGGGCCCCCGTGTTGAAGATCAGCGTGGCAAATGTGTTGTTACCTACCCTTACCACCTGGGGGCGGCCCGTCAGGAAGTCCAGGATCCAGTTGCAGAGGGAGGTGGTTAGTCCCAGGGACCTTAGCTTAGTGATGAGCTTTGAGGACACTATGGTGTTGAACGCTGAGCTGTAGTCAATGAATAGCATTCTCACGTAGGTGTTCCTCTTGTCCAGGTGGGAAAGGGAAGTGTGGAGTTCAATAGAGATTGCATCATCTGTGGATCTGTTTGGGCGGTATGCAAATTATTATTCCAGATAGTAGCTCATATCCCGCTTAAGGTCTTGTTTGGGATAAGCTGTTTACATGCATTCATTCTATCGATGTAAGACATTCTGGTGAGCACTACTTTAGTCTTCTGGGCAGCACTACTTTAGTCTTCTGGACAACAAGTTATGACAAGAAGAGAAGCTGCATGTATCTAACTATAGTTGACAAATGGCCTACCAAACGTCGGAAATTATAGGCAGAAAAGTATCTAAATTAGGAGTGAAAGTAGCCTAAGCCAGTAGGCTATACGGTCCAGTACGTTGTATCAGCAAAATAAATTATTATGGAGGATCGAACATGCACAGCTATAGCCTACTTTTTAAAATGATTTGTTTGACAATCAGATGAAAACATCACACGACACCCATGATATGCGAAACTGAGCCTGCGCAGACCACAAAAAACTGTAAACGGGATAAGATGTTTACATGCCACAGTATCCCGTCTAAAATCAGCATATCCCAGGCTTCTTAACAGGGTTTCTCATAACCGGGATACAAGCTTTTTCGGGTTATTGGCAACAGGACATGATGTTTATATGCGTCAACTCAAAAACAGAATACTTCAGTATCCCGAAAAATAACAGGATATTGGTGGGCATGTAAACGTGGTCACTGATGTAGTTTTGGCATACCTTTAATCATACAGTATGACCCCCTGCTGATGTCCCCTTCCTCAAGTCTGACTGTGTGTCATCTCTGTTTAGGTGCCCGCAGTCCCAACAGATTCACTTGACGCCCTATCGGAGTTGCTGAACGACATCACCCTAGTCACTGAGCCCGCCCCTGTCACAGCTGATGAAGTCATTGACGTGAGTTCTCCTACTTTTCTCTATGCAGAGTCGTTTTAGTAGAGCAGACGTGATACACACTCCTGTAACCCCATTGTCTGGTTGGTCTCAGGAGCCAAAGTGTGAGGAGAAAGAGGTGACAAAGATGGGGGCGAGAGACAACACACTTCCACCCGATTACCGGCCCTCCCCGGAGGACCTGCTGGTCAGAGTTGAATCATAATAACCTAAAAACTTCTCATCTACTCACTCATTTAGAATAATGAATTCAACCAACTCTTTACTCAATCACCTTGCTATATAATAAGCCTTAACATAATCAAACACTTGGGTGAAGGCTATCCTCTCATAACTTGCATCATTTTAAATGCTCTCGCACATTTTGAAATGTGGCATTCCAGGGGTTCTTCCTCCCTCATGGGTTTCTCTCTGCCATCTTTGGATCGATCCTCCCTCTCCTCCCTCCTTGTGGTCTTCCTTTTTACATTCTGTTCATTCCCTGGGATGTGGGCTGCTCCAGCTTGTTTTATTGCATTGGGCATGCCATGTACTGTAATGGGAATACTGGTTTATTTTTGAGGACTATGGATATTGATTACTGCATTTTGATTTTGATTTATTAGGATCCCTATTAGCCGATGCCAATGGCAACAGCTAGTCTTACTGGGATCCGACACATAACGAAAAATACATTACAGACCAAAAAAAGACTTTACAATTTACATACATTTAAAAACATGTAATGTGTGTGTGCATTTATCAGTTACACATACATGTTAGTACATACCCACAACAAGTAGGTCACATGGGGTAGGTCACATTGTTGGGAAAGAGCTTGCAAGAAATACATTTCACTGTACTTGTGCACGTGACAACTTGAAACTTAGTGGTGCGCTCAACAACATTGACTGACTACGTTTCCTTTCACAGGCTAAAGAGGTCATTGAAGCCCAGATGGAAATCGAGGCCAAAAATGATGCCATAGATGAGAAGACGGCCCTTGACGTCCTTTCTGGAGATTTCTCTGCCCCCCAGCCTGTCATCTCAGAACTGCAGTGTCACACGCAGCTCGCCGCCCCCAAGGTAGGAACCTATAGTGTATTGAACTCTCCCAACCAATTGTGATCTGTCTTTATAAATATTTAAAATCAACCACTCTCCGTTCTTACACACCCATCTAAACTCCTTCCTTGTTCTTTTAGGATATCCCAGCAGAGGCAGTGCTGAATGGACACATGGCAGCTGAGGTGGCTATTGAGGGATAGATCTCTACGGGTGATGACTTGTTTAATCTCCCTAAAAACTGCGTTTGAATGCATAAGGTCTGAATTGGCATTAACATTCTGTTATTGTTTCTGTCTCCCCACAAATTTTCTCAGTCAGTATGAAGGACTGAAGAGAGCCTGACAGGGAGCCGACCAGCAAACTTTATTTTTCATTTTTTAGGGCTTAAAGGGACCGCTGGGAAATTTGACAGACATCCAACACTCAGTGCCTTTCCTGCTTGGGGTCTTACCCCAAAAAATATTAAACAAGTTTAAAATGCGACATGAAGGGGGGGAATAAGACTCTTTGGATCAGAATGTGACAATTTGGAATAAAAAAATAATAGATTTCTGTATCTCAATACATGTATTGTGGATTTGCTTCAATTGTAAATGGCATACTGGTATGAATACTGTAGAATTGATGAATGTGGCAATGGCTTGTCTTCACATTTGGACCACGTTTGTATGGATGAGAGGGATAGTTCCTTGTATGCGTTTCCTGTTTTAACCTGGTTTGAGTCCTTTTTGTGAAGGGACAGTATCGCAGATTGTACAGTACCATAGACCCCCCACACACCCCCACCCCCACCTTCTCCCTATCCCCATTGTGGTACTTTTGTTTTTTCAGGGACTGTATGATGACAGCTCCACCCTCTTTACTGTGTAGTGTCAGTGTGTCTACAGTCCCAAGTCTGTCCTGGGCAATGTGAAATGGTGTTTAGTTTCAGGCCCTCTGACCAGGTGCTCTTGACATTTAATTACCTACGCTGCCAACTGAAAATGGAGTACGGGGGCTTGTAGATCCTGTTTTTAGTTTTGCTTTTCTAATTCCGTTTTGTATAGACCATACAATGTGGTACAACCGCTGTCTGTGTTCAGTTACGTGCTCTGGAAGAGACCATGGAGTTGTTATGTAATTGAGGAGCTGGGTTGGATTTCATTCACCTTTTTGAATAAAGATGTTACTCACCGTGTCCGTGATTCAGTTGTTGGCCTGTGTTCCACATTAGCATAACGTTTGAAACCATAAATACTTTCAGGTAGCTGAAGTAAGCACATTTAGTGGGATGGAATACAATTGCCATTGGCTCACGATCCTTTATCAATATGTAATAGTACCACAATCTAGAAATGTTGCTATCTCACAGTTGGAGAGAGTTAACATTACATGCCAAAGCATACCATATAGGTGTGTGAACTTGTTTCTTTACCAAAGTGGGACATAATTACAACCAGGATTTCTGTCTGAAACTTGTTCAGGAAAAACTCCAGGCTCTAGTCCTCTGCTTCTAGGAGGTTCAATTAGGAGACTGGAAGCATTTGACTTGTTGGGTAATTTACGTATTTATTTGGAGGATCTCCCCAGATCCATAGACGTCTGCTACTTCAGCTGCGTTTACGCAGGCAGCCTAATTCTGATCTTTTGACCAATTACTGGCAAAAGACGTGAACTGATTGGTCAAAAGTCCAATTAGTGAAAAAATATTAGAATTGGGCTGCCTGTGTTAATGCAGCCTTAAAGGGATACTTCGGGATTTTGGCAATGAAGTGCTTTATCTACTTCCCCATAATCTCTCATGGACAGATTCTGCGTGTGAAGTTACAAACTTGCGATAATTTTACTTCTGGGTAACCGAGATTAACTTTGCCAGAGCCAGATGAACTCATGGATACCATTTTTATGTCTCTGACTGCAGTTTGAAGGAAGTTACTAAATAGCGTTAGCACAATGACTAGAGGGCTATGGTAACAGTTAGCATGCTATTACCATAGACTTACAGTCATTGCGCTAACACTAGTAAAGTTGGCTTCATGGCATTTATTGCTATGGTCATTAAAGACATGCTCCGGAACTTTGGCGACTAGTATATTGTCGTGTATTGAGATTATGACTGTTTTGAAGGAACAAGGAATGTTGTTTATGTTAGTATCAAGAGGGAATGTTTTAGGTGTAATACCACATACCACAGACAGGAGGTGGGTTGTAGACAGGGGAGACTGGTGATTGGCCAGAAGAGGGGGCATCATTGGTTATAAATAGGGGGGAAAACGACGGAGAGGGTAGAGCAAGCAGCCATTCTGAGGCGTCGCTCTCCGGGTGTCATGTCACCTGTCACTCCTGCTGAAGCTTCTGATCTGAATAAACCTTATGATCAACGTTCAGTATGAGCAGACTCCTTTTGTTCATCAGCAATGACGACCACCATTCATCATATACGACAATATCTTTTTTAAACTCCCGCTTTGGGCTGGATGTGTCAATGTGTAGTTCATACATGCATAATCTATGAGCAGAATTACTGTCTTACCTCAATTAGCCACGCAATCCCTAGTTTGAAAGCGACTGTTTTATGGAAGCTGTGCAGCGCCATTTTCCCCAGAATTTTTCTCAAGTGGGCCAGCCCCCTAGCAATTTGAGTTCCAGCTTCAGCCCCTCGCCATTTGAGTGACAACTAGAAAGATGCACACACAGCAGAGCGAGAGCAATGACGTAGTACACCATTTTCGGGGACCACTTTTGGCTCGTGAGCGCTACATTCAGAACTACTGGCTAAAAAGTATACAAAAGTAAAATCAAATCAAAAATACAGAGTAAAGAATATAATATATAAATAGTAACAGGGTAGCTCAGTTGGTAGAGCATGGCGCTTGCAACGCCAGGGTTGTGGGTTCGTTTCCCATGGGGGGCCAGTATGAAAAAAAAGAATTATGCACTCACTAACTGTAAGTCGCTCTGGATAAGAGCGTCTGCTAAATGACTAAAATGTAAGAATAAAGCACACAAGAATGAAGCTACAGTATATACAGGAAGTACCAGTACCAGATCAATGTGCAGGGGTACGAGGTACATATGTACATTAAAGCAGGGTAAAGTGACTAGGCATCAGAATAGATAATAATAAGAGTAAGAATAGTGAACAGAGTATCAGCAGCATATGATGTGTGTGTGTGTGTATCTAGTGTACAGTTGAAGTCGGAAGTTTACATACACTTAGGTTGGAGTCATTAATACTCGTTTTTCAACCACTCCACAAATTTCTTGTTAACAAACTATAGTTTTGGGAAGTCGGTTAGGACATCTACTTTGTGCAATTGTTTACAGACAGATTATTTCACTTAGAATTCACTGAATCACAATTCCAGTGGGTCAGAAGTTTACTGTGCCTTTAAACAGCTTGGAATATTCCAGAAAATGATGTCATGGCTTTAGAAGCTTCTGATAGGCTAATTGACATCATTTGAGTCAATTGGAGGTGTACCTGTGGATGTATTTCAAGGCCTACCTTCAAACGCACTGCCTCTTTGCTTGACATTATGGGAAAATCAAAAGAAATCAGCCAAGCCCTCAGAAAAATATTGTAGACCTCCACAAGTCTGGTTCATCCTTGGGAGCAATTTCCAAACGTCTGAAGGTACCAGATTCATCTGTACAAACAATAGTACGCAAGTATAAACACCATGGGACCACGCAGCCGTCATACCGCTCAGCAATGAGACGCGTTCTGTCTCCTAGAGATGAACGTATTTTGGTGCGAAAAGTGCAAATCAATCCCAGAACAACAGCAAAGGACCTTGTGAAGATGCTGGAGGAAACAGGTACAAAAGTATCTATATCCACAGTAAAACGAGTCCTATATCGACATAACCTGAAAGGTCGCTCAGCAAGGAAGAAGCCACTGCTCCAAAACCACCATAAAAAAGCCAGACTACGGTTTGCAACTGCACATGGGGACAAAGATCGTACTTTTTGGAGAAATGCCCTCTGGTCTGATGAAACAAAAATAGAACTGTTTGGCCATAATGACCATTGTTATGGTTGGCGGAAAAAGGGGTGGCTTGCAAGCCGAAGAACACCATCCCAACCATGAAGCACGGGGGCGGCAGCGTCATGCTGTGGGGGTACTTTTCTGCAGGAGGGACTGGTGCACTTCACAAAATAGATGGCATCATGAGGAAGGAAAATTATGTGGATATATTGAAGCAACATCTCAAGATATCAGTCAGGAAGTTAAAGCGTGGTCGCAAATGAGTCTTCCAAATGGACAATGACCCCAAGCATACTTCCAAAGTTGTGGCAAAATGGCTTAAGGACAACAAAGTAAAGGTATTGGAGTGGCCATCACAAAGCCCTGACCTCAATCCTATAGAACATTTGTGGGCAGAACTGAAAAAGTGTGTGCGAGCAAGGAGGCCTACTAACCTGACTCAGTTACACCAGCTCTGTCAGGAGGAATGGGCCAAAATTCACCCAACTTATTGTGGGAAGCTTGTAGAAGGCTACCCGAAACGTTTGACCCAAGTTTAAAAATGTAAAGGCAATGCTACCAAATACTAACTGAGTGTATGTAAACTTCTGACCCACTGGGAATGTGATGAAAGAAATAAAAGCTGAAATAAATAATTCTCTCTACAATTATTCTGACATTTCACATTCTTAAAACAAAGTGGTGATCCTAACTGACCTAAGACAGGGAATTTTTACTAGGATTAAATGTCAGGAATTGTGAAAAACTGAGTAAAAATGTATTTGGCTAAGGTGAATGTAAACTTAACACTTCAACTGTATGTGAATGTGTGTGGGTTTTGTGTGAGTGTCAGTGTACAGTAGTGTGTGAGTGAGTGTGTATATAGGATTAAATGTGTATATAGGATTAAATGTATATACAGTGCATTCGGAAAGTATTCAGACCCCTTGACTTTTTCCACATTTTGTTACGTTACAGCCTTATTCTAAAATTAATCCTTCTACCCCCCCCCCCCCTAAAAAATAAAATAAATAAAAAAACAAAAAACATATTGTAAAGTGGTTATCCCACTGGCTATAGGGTGAATGCAGCAATTTGTAAGTCGCTCTGGATAAGAGCGTCTGCTAAATGACGTAAATGTAAATGTAAATTAAAATGTTTTTTTCCCCCTCATCAATCTACACACAATACACCATAATGACATAGCAAAAACAGGGTTTTAGAATTTCTTTCAAATTTATAAAGAATAAATATATGGAAATATCACATATACATAAGTATTCAGACCCTTTACTCAGTACTTTGTTGAAGCACCTTTGGCAGCGATTACAGCCTTGAGTCTTCTTGGGTATGACGCTACAAGCTTGGCACACCTGTATTTGGAGAATTTCTCCCATTCTTCTCTGCAGATCCTCTCAAGCTCTGTCAGGTTGGATGGGGAGCGTCGCTGCACAGCTATTTTCAGGACTCTCCAGAGATGTTTGATCGGGTTCATGTCTGAGCTCTGGCTGGGCCACTCAAGGACATTCAGAGACTTGTCCCGAAGCCACTCCTGCATTGTCATGGTTGTGTGCTTAGGGTCATTGTCCTGTTGGAAGGTGAACCTTCGCCCCAGTCTGAGGTCCTGAGCGCTCTGGAGCAGGTTTTCATCAAGGATCTCTCTGTACTTTGCTCTGTTCATCTTTCCCTCGAACCTGACTAGTCTCCCAGTCCCTGCCACTGAAAATCATCCCCACAGCATGATACTGCCACCACCATGCTTCACCGTAGGGATGGTGCCAGGTTTCCTCCAGACAGCTTGGCATTCAGGCCAAAGAGTTCAATCTTGGTTTCATCAGACCAGAGAATCTTGTTTCTCATGGTCTGAGAGTCCTTTATGTGCCTTTTACTGAGGAGTGGTTTCCATCTGGCCACTACCATAAAGGCCTGATTTGTGGAGTGGACGGTTCTCCCTTCTCCACAGAGGAACTCTGGAGCTCTGTCAGAGTGACCATCGGCTTCTTGGTCACCTCCCTGACCAAGGCCCTTCTCCCCCGATTGCTCAGTTTGGCCAGGCGGCTAAAAACTTGTTTTCGCTTTGTCATTATGGGGTATTTTGTGTAGATTGATGAGGAAAAAAAGTAATTTAATACATTTTAGAATAAGTAACGTAACAAAATGTGGAAAAAAGTCAAGGGGTCTGAATACTTTCCGAATGCACAGCAATTGTTGAATAGGATGGCCTTGACTAGAATACAGTATATACATATGAAATTAGTAAAACAGTATCTAACCAGTGTTCCATTATTAAAGTGACCAGTGTTCCATGTCTATGTACATAGGGCAGCAGTGTGTTACATTGTGTTACAATAGCAATGGTTATCAACTGTACCGCAGAAATCAAAGGTAAATCACAGAAAATATATTTTGTAGTGGCAGCTGCAGAGAAGTATTTGTGTATACGAGATCTGACTTCAGATGAGTTACAGGATGTGTTTGAGTGGTGGTGTCAAGTCCTCCCAGGCCGTTGGTATGATGCAGGAGCAGATAGGGTCAAAGTAGTGGAATGGGGTAGTGGGTTTTTAATGAGTGTAGGGTTAGTTGGAAGGGTGTTTGTTTTTGTTTTTGTTTTGTTTACTTTTGTATCCCTTTTCCCATTTTGTATCACAAAGTATGATGGATTGATATTATAGTCCAGCTGGGGGCGGTAATGGAACATATTGGATGCCAACCGCCGTTAAACTCCGAAGAAGACGAAGAAGAAGGACAAGAAGTAGTATGGAGCATGCGCATTGCCAGTTTTCCGCCTAGTTGGTTCTGTTAGTATTTCCTCATTGGAAGTGAGGAAGTGCCTATTTTATGTTTGGACAGTAAGCAACGTTTTCAGAATAAAATAAGGCGTAGCTACTGTTTAAAAGTCTGAAGATGTCCAAACCGCCTCCCAAGCCAGCCAAACCAGGTCAGTATTTTATGATACTACTGTACGTGATAATTAGTTAACATTAGATAACTAGTCTCCCGTCTCATCAAGCAAGTGAAACCTACACAACTAGTGAGCGACCCAGCTAGTTAGCTAACGTTGGCTAGCCAAGATGCTAGACCAGTTATATCCTTGAAGAATTTGACATTTCAAATGTCAGTGTCTCTGTACTCTTCTTATCGTGGTCGTTGTCGATCGTTTTGTGCAAGTATGGGGCCGCGATGGTCTAACTTTACAAGCTAACGAATGTGACTTCCCTATTTCGAGTACCCGTAGTTATCTGGTTAGCCACACACAAATACACAATTATAATAAATAATAATAATATGCCATTTAGCAGATGCTTTCATCCAAAGCGACTTACAGTCATGCGTGCATACATTTTTGTGTATGGGTGGTCCCGGGGATCGAACCCACTACCTTGGCGTTACAAGCGCTGTGCTCTACCAGCTGAGCTACAGAGTACCAGAGAATCTTGTTTCAATTGGTTGCAATGCATGTCAGGCAATGGTTTCAATTATCAGAACTCTGGTTGCAGTCCCATCCAAAACGGCTTCCAGAATGTTTTGTGTGCACTGGAGTTGTTTGTTTTAGTTAATAATGTTAGACAGTTCATATAACTAATTAGCTACATTGCAGCTGTAATTATGTCTACTAGAAATGCAATGGTCTGCTTTGCTTCTATGGTGGTAACATGCACAGAGCAGTTGACCCCCTGGCATTGTAAAAACTCACTTGCGTTTTGTTTTTGGTTAACACCTGTGCCTGCCCAAAGCTGTTTAGGGCTCGAGACACACACTCTCAAAAGGGCATTAAATTATCCAGGGGCTCGCCCAACACATTACTATACCTAGCCATCACGTCTTTAAAACAGCAACGTCTAAAGACACCGGGGATGGCTGGTCATTGTGTTATTTAGAAACATCTTTAATGTCCCTTGTAGATTGTACCAGTGGCGGCTGGCCGATAGAGGGCGCTAGGGCGCCGCCCCCTTAAATAAAATTATTTTAAAAAATAAAAAATAAAAAATAATAATAATAATAATAATAAAAACATCAGTATGTCAATATTTGTGTGTTTGAAATATGGAATGCACACAGTAATATGTGTAAGATATGATAGAAAATCATATTCGCAACCTTTCCTCTGCCTGTCAAACGCCTCGTCAGCTCTGGGCGATACAGAAAGTGCCCCGAGGAGGCGGGTCTACGTAGCAGTTAAGCCAATTGCTAATTTAAGATATGAATGTATGACATAAAATGTAGTCAATAAGCGATCTTAAATCGAATCCAAGGAGGGCGATTATTTTACCGCCCTCAAGCTCGCCCCTGATAAAATAAGGACCGGGGGTCCAGTGACGCCATTTTACTAGACAACAATGGCGAACGCAAACGTTACTCCTCCAAGACCCAACCCTAACTCGGTGAAATCTCTCCTCCAAGATCCGTTTGAGAGGAGAACTTTGTCAGAGAAAGTTCGGGTGAAAGAGCTGGGCCCAGATCAACCTGACCTCTCAATCAGACAGCAGGCTAGCGAGAAAGGGAAGCAGTATATGCGCGGCTTCTCCCGTAGCTGGTACACCAGGAAGGCTTGGCTAGCTGGGTGCACTGATGCTAATGCTTTATTTTGCTTTCCGTGCTTGCTTTTTAAAACGACGGGGTCAGATTCAGCATGGACAGGTACCGGAGTGAGGGATATGAAGCACCTGTCAGAGAAGGTAAAGAAACATGAGAACACCAGGGCACACATGGACAACTCTGTAAAGCTAGCTGTATTAGGAAGGGTGAACATTGCTACGCAGCTGGATGACGGCCACAGGATTGCGGTGAGGAAACACAATGAGGAGGTGGATAAAAACAGGCACATTCTATCCAAAATTATCGATTGTGTGAAGTTCTGTGGGGCTTTTGAGTTGGCCTTGCGTGGGCACGAGGAGACTGACTCTCAGACAACCCCGGCATTTTCCGGGGCTTAGTGGATTTTGTTGCCTCCCTCGACAGTGTGCTGGAGGAGCACCTGAAGACAGCTACCGTTTTTAAGGGCACGTCAAAGACGATACAGAACGAGCTGTTGGACTGTATGCTGTCAATGCTTAAGGATTACATCCTGGAGGAAGTAAAGAGTGCTGATTTTATCGCCATTCAAGCTGACGAGACGACTGACGTTTCCACCCACTGCCAGTTGGTGCTTGTGTGAGTGATTATCATAGAGCCGTCACAATTATATTTGTTTTAGTATTTTAAAAGGAAAGAGAAGACACAATCAGACGTTGATAATAATGCAGGAAAGTACTACACAGTTTGTAATAATTATTCAGGTGTCCACCAGGTCAATTTCTAGAAGAGGCCTAGTTGTTATTGAATATTAACTTTATTGCTAAGTGAACAGCAGAACAAAATTATGTTGCATCCCTCTCACAAATGTAATAGAAAAAGGCTTTAAAACGTAATAACATCAGTTAATTATGTACATCACAGGTTAAAAGCAGTTACTAGACATAGTTTGTGTGTATATACACACTGTCTGTCTGTCTGTCTGTCTGTCTGTCTGTCTTATATATATATATAAGTCACTGGTTGTGTGTTGAGGGGGAATTACAGTGAGTTAAGAAGTCTGATTGCAAGTTATCAAATTAAACTTTATTTTTTGGACCCAGGGCCTCAATTCCCTCTTTGTGTGGGGACAGCGCATCTGACGAGCAGCAACAGCCCATCAAGCGACGGAGGATGCTGGGACCAGGAGAACAACAGAGGTTGGCTATAGAGGTAAGTTGTGATGTAATTGTCAGTGTTTCCCACCTAGAACTTTTTTTTTTTTTTTTAGTATGTAGCCAAAACCCTGAACAATCAGCACCTTGGTAATCATATACTTGAGTTGGACATAGGCATGTGTCAGTCAGGATCACTTGCATCAAAATAGCTTAATTGCAAATTAAAGCTGATGATGTATCTTTTACAGGTATGTGATACCATCCTGAGTCATGCCAAAGAGAGGTTCTCCTTCACCCAGCACCTCATCAGCGCAACACTATTGCACGGAGAGTTGTTCCCACAACACAGTGTGAAGTTCCCCGATACAGCGCTTGAAACAACCGTGGAGGCGTACCCCATGTTGAACAAGGCCAAGCTCAAAACCAAACTGTCCCTCATCTATGAGAACAGTGAGTTCAAGGCTTGTAGTGGTGCAGTGCCCCTGTACCAGTTCTTCATGGAGAACAACCTTCAGAGCACTTTCACAGAGACTGCCAGCCTCCTCAAGATCCTCATCACCACACCCATGACAACTGCTGAGTCAGAAAGGTGCTTCTCTACACTGAAAAGGATCAAGACCTTCCTGAGAAACAGCATGACACAGGATCGCCTGAACGCTCTGGCCATGCTCTCCATGGAGAAGAAACTTGTCAGGGACATTCCTGACTTTAATCAAAGGGTCATTGAGAGGTTTGCCACTCAGAAGGACAGACGGGCAAAATTCCTGTACAAATAAGATGACAGACACACACACACAGAGCAGCTCTGGCCGCATGTTTCTTTGTATATAGTTGACCTTAGCATAAAAAATCCAGTTATATATGGTACTCTAGAAAGTCTTAATAGTGTCTTTGCTAATATTACTGTATATATGTTGTTTTGTATCAATTAATTGTTGCAGTTCTGGAGCACATTAACAATTAGTCACATTTAGTATGATCATAAAATACTGTATGCTATTCTTCCAGTCAAAGGTTTGAGTTCATCCACTTGATATCCATTTCTATATTATACATCCTTTCATACAGTGTAAGATTTCCTATAAACTTTATAATAATTTCATGTTATTGTCCACTTTCCACTCTGTTCTGACAGCATGCCTGTTGCGTTGCCTGTTTACTACCAATGGTGAAAAGTTCACTTTAAATGCAAATGAAAGGCTTGGGTTTGTGTAATATGTTTTTGTGTAAGAATGCCTCAACTTTTTAATATTGGCATTAAATAATTACTGAATGTTTCACTGAGCACTGCTGTCCTGCAGTTTGTGTTAAAATATATCGCGATGGTTACAGGAAAAAAAAAGTATGGCACAGCCCCACCGAGAATATTTTTCACCAGCCGCCACTGGATTGTACCCTATCAGCATGGGTTCTGTCTGTTGTGAATTACCGCTGCATCGGAGCGAAGGCTCGGACTGTGAGGTCACGGGTCCAAATTCCGAAATGGACCTGGGGCTTTCTCACCCGGACCCGATATGCATACATTTGTATTTATTTATTTAGAGACCTGTTCCAAACGGACCTGAAGACAACTAGACCCGTTCCGTATAAACCAGGTCGGATCCAGACTCGGTCCGATCCGAGTGAGTAACATTTTTAAGCTACTTTATTAACCGGAGCTGATACAGCGTGAGAGGAGGGAGAGAGGTGCGGCTCTAGCAGGCAGGGGGAGGGGCCATACTGTGAGCGATCACACGAGGAGGAGGGAGGGAGAGACAACAACCAAGCCGACTCGCGCTATAGTAGACTAATAGCTAGGTTATTTATAATCAAATATGATTACGTAGTACCTGTCTTGGACTGCATCAAACTGGGACAAGAAGCTAGCTAACTGAGGCTGCAGTGCATGCGCTTTCTGATCCTACAGTTACAAATAACAACAACTCCATTCAGAATATTAAGTAGCAGCCTGCCTACCTGATGGCTCTTGGTCGTTGTAGCCTATCCGTCTCCTTTAACTTTTAATTCTGTCATTTTAATTCCATCTTCCATTGATTAGATATCTCCTAATTTTTGCCACACATGGAGCTAGGCTCTGGCTGTAGCCTATTGCAGCTTTGATGACTTATGTTTGGCCAACAACAAGCTACACATGCCACACTCCACTCTCGTGAAAAGCAAGAGCAGCAGCATAAATGATACAATTTCTCTCGCTTTCTCTACTGCGGCAGTTGCGTTCGGAAATGCACGGGCCCTTCCAGACAAGTTAGTTAAAATTGCACATACCCAAGACCCGTGACAATCATATCAGATCCAACCCAGATCAGTGACATTATTTAGAATTCTAGATCTGGATCGGGTCTCGGGTACAGGTGGATCCATGAGGACCTCTAGCTGAGAGTACTGTGGGCAGGCTAGTACAGTACAGGCCCTAGAGTTTTCACAGGGGCGGGATGGGGCCTGTAGAACCACAGTCACAGAACAGAGCTGAACAGAGCAGGCTTTGTCTATTAACTCAACTGCAGCAACTCACTGGAACACTGCAATAGTGTGTGGCTCAGTTAGGGTGTATGTAAAGAGAGGAAATCTCTCAAGGCTTGCATACACCGGTGTTTTCAAGTTCCCAACTGATTCCCATTCAAAGCATTTTCTGCATTTAGTGTTTCTTATTGGACAAGTAGGCCTACAGGTAGCGAGCCCCTCCCTGTAACACTTTTTTCTTCTGTTTTGTGCCTAATGTACATAACCCTGATTTCTCTGTGCCTATGAACTAGTTTAGCTTTCTCTCAACACTACTCAGGTCACATTCCACCCCTGGGATTAAGACAAGGCAGTACAGTATTTCTTCAGAGGCCCTCAGGTCCTGTAGCCTTGGGGTGTATGGACGAGGGCCCAATGTCTGTTCACTGAGGATAGATCTGATAGAACAACATCTGAAAAGTTGAATCATTAAATTGTTTCTGTAGTTAGAAACCGATAAGATTAGCATTCCTGCAACATTATTTTGGTGAAATTTGATCTCTGAGAAATTAAGCTAATTGTTTACTCGCTTTATATTTAAATACTGTATTATTGACATAGCTCATCCATATAAATACTGTATTATTGACATAGCTCATCCATATAAATACTGTATTATTGACATAGCTCATCCATATAAATACTGCTGTACATACCTTTTTTAGATTGTTCATACCGGACTCTGACATTGCTCGTTCATTTCTTGTTTCTTATTTTGAGTGTGATTATTTGTGTATTAGTATTGTACTGTTAGATATTTACTGCACTGCTGGAGCTACACTGAACAAAAATAGAAACACTACATGTAAAGTGTTGGTCCCATGTTTCATGAGCTGAAATAAAAACCAGAAATGTTCCATTCGCACAAAAAGCTTATTTCTTTCATTTTGTGCACAAATTTGTTTACATCCCTGTTAGTGAGCATTTCTCATTTGGCAATATAATCCATCCACCTGACAGGTGTTCCATGGCCTGCATACTCACCAGACATGTCACCCATTGAGCATGTTTGGGATGCTCTGGGTCGACGTGTAAGGCATTGTGTTCCAGTTCATGCCAATATCCAGCAACTTCGCACAGCCATTGAAGAGGAGTGGGACATCATTCCACAGGCCACAATAAACAGCCTGATCAACTCTATGCAAAGGAGATGTCGTACTGCATGAGGCAAATGGTGGTCACACCAGATACTGACTGGTTTTCTGATCCATGCCCCTACTTTTCTTTTCAAGTGACCAACCGATGATTATCTGTATTCCCAGTGATGTGAAATCCATAGATTAGGGCCTAATGATTCAGAGGGGTTGGGTTAAATGTGGAAGACACATTTCAGTTGAATGCATTCAGTTGTACAACTGACTAAGTATCTCCCTTTCCCTTTAATGAATTTATTTCAATTGACTGATTTCCTTATATGAACTGTAACTGTAAAATCTTTGAAATTGTTGCATGTTGCGTTTTATATTTTTGTTCAGTGTAGAAACAAGCATTTCGCTGCACCTGCTTTAACATCTGCTAATCTGTGTACGTGACACATAAAGTTTGATTTGATTTAATGTTTGTGATAGTCTGGTCCCAGGTTTTTTTTGTGCTGTATAGCCAACAATGAACAGGCTGTGTGATGCTCTGCGCTGCACAGTCATTTACGTTAACACTCTTGCCCGTTTCCCTCTCTGTTCTCTCATAGGCCAGGTCAAGGTGTTCCGAGCCATGTTCAACTTTGACCCCCGAACGGTGAGTGTTTCTTGTCTTAATGGTTGGTCTAGTCCCTCCACTCTGCCTCACACCAATCCACATTAAAGATGGTGTTTGTTTTGATTTTTGCTTTTCAGCCAGATGAGCTCTACTTTGAAGAAGGAGACATCTTGTATATCTCTGATACGGTCAGTTACTGTTAGCATCCCTTTCCCTCTGCCTGTCCACTTTTCTCCCTGTCTTTTAGTCCCTAGTATCATTTATTCTGTCTGTCTCTGTTGCCCTCTCTCTGTTTTGTTCTGTTTCTCTGTTGTTTTTTCACTCTTCCTCCATCTCCCTCTAATTTTTCATTTTTCTCTTGTCTTTCCCGTATCCCATTCTCTTTTTCTCTTTCTCTCTGCTGGTCTTTTCCCTCACCTCAGAGATACTGGCTGCAATAATACATTTCCATTGGCTCTCATTGCCTGTCTATCATCCTTAGAGTGACAGCAATTGGTGGAAGGGGACCTGCAGGGGAAGGAACGGCCTCATCCCAAGCAATTATGGTGAGTAAACAAACCATAACACTTCATGTGATAATGTGTGATATTGCAAGTGGCACGCAGAGATTGACATTAAGGGTTGCCCTATTGCCAGGGGCAAGTGGCCAGGGCAGTCACACAAGTTGAGCCTGCTCTGTGGTTTCCCCATAGGGCAGGTGATATTTTATTTTACTGATAACAAGCAAAAGGCAAAGAATTCCAGTAGTCTGATCTTTCTGGTTCCTCCTCTGTGTGTAGGTGAAAATAGCCAGTGCTACTTTACATTTTAATCTCTCGGGCAACCAAAACATACTTGTGACATGGGTGAGTGCTTTCAGACCTTAATGTTAGTGCCTGGCACGTTAAGGTGGACGTTGTATCAAAATACAGGTGCCCATCCATGTTGCTAAATACATTATTCCATTGACTTGTCTTTAGATTGAGAAAGCAGGTTCTGTGTTTGATCATGTTGCCATAACCTCTCTGTAGGCATTGTAGGCAACCCTTAAAGGGAAACTTCAAAAGTGTTCAACTTCATATTCATGATCTCCAGCAGCACCCCAACAAATGTGAAAATGGCGCTTTTCTATGTATTTATTGGGTATTTTATCCCCTTTTTCTCCCCAATTTCGTGGTATCCAATTGGTAGTTACAGTGCCCGCTTAACCCGGAAGGAATGTGCCGGAGGAAACTCTGTACACCTGGCGACCGAGTCAGCGTGCACGCCACAGGAGTCGCTAGTGTGCAATGGGACAAGAACATCCCTGCCGGCCAAACCCTCCCCTACCCTGGACGGCGCTGGGCCAATTGTGCGCTGCCCCATGGGTCTCCCGGTCGCGGCCGGCTGCGACAGAGCCTGGACTCGAACCAGGATCTCTAGTGGCACAGCTAGCACTGCGATGCAGTGCCTTAGACCACTGCGCCACTCGGGAGGCCCATGCCTACTCACAATTGGTCAAAATCACATGATGCACACCGACGATGTCATTCGAAACACTTATCTTCGTCTATCTTTTTTACCACAAAACATAGAAATGCACCATTTTCACATACTGTATGTTGATGTTGGGGTGGTGCTGGAGATCATGAATATGAAGTTGAAAAATTGTGAAGTTTCCCTTTAATAGCTCCATCTCCTTACTAAGGCTTTCATAGGAGCATGGTGCTCTGTTGAAATCCCATTCTGATTTCTGATTTCCTCAACCTACAGTGGCCGAGCAGGCGGAGTCCATTGACAACCCAATGCATGAGGCAGCTAAAAGAGGTGAGGGACCAAAAGAGGCCTGCTGCATCACTCACACCACCAATAATCTTAAACTACTGTATAGTCCTATAACAAACTATACATTTTTCTTAATATTGACTGTTGTTTGTTTGCTCTACACTTTCTGTAACCTGTATGAATATGAATGGTGTGACTCTAGCTTTATTTGCATTGGGGTGTTTATTTGTGTGTGTATTTGCATTATTGCTTGTGTGTGTTTATGTGACGCAGGGAATCTGAGTTGGCTGAGGGAGTGTCTGGAGAACAAAGTGGGAATTAATGGACTGGACAAAGCTGGGAATACTGCCCTCTACTGGGGATGCCACGGAGGACACAAAGGTAACAGATCATCTACGACACACACACCACTGCTCTCATTGACTGTATACAGAATGTACAGACACGTGCGCCAAAGCACACACACACACACTCAGCTTTTTTCTTGAATGACACGGCAAATGCATGTCAGCCTGCAAACACACACACACACTGCAGTGAGATGTATGACAATGTTGTGTTGTCATTTTTGTGACAGATGTGGTGGAGATCTTGCTGGGGCAGTCTAACGTTGAGTTGAACCAGCAGGTGAGAAGAACAGTTTAACATTTGTAAAAGGCTGTTTCAAACAAATATGGTTACATTTTTTGTTATTACAGACGCTTTTATCCAGAGCGATTTACAGGAGCAATTAGGGTTAAGTACCTTGCTCAAGGGCACAACAACAGTTTTTAACCTAGTCGGCTCGGGTATTCGAACCAGCAACTTTTCTGTTTTCTCCGCTAGGCTACCTGCTGGCCAACATTGATACAATGTTTTTAAAGCCTGATTGATAGTATTGATAGCATATTGTATTTAGACTCTAAATGCTCTAAAGGCTCTATTTAGGCTCTAAAAATGAAAAAAATCCAATGATTTACATTGTTAAATAATGCAAATATGTGAGAACAATATACGTTGTGAAAAATGTTTGCATTTCGTCGTCATAATAAATTAGGAAGTTGTTGTGGAAATCTGCGGCGCTCAAGTCGACTACAAACCCCATAATGCAATGCTCTCTAGAAAGGCTGGCTAGCTAGAAAATGTAGCTACACACTATAATACCAAAGTCAATATCAGCATGTGAAGTAATTGGGTAGTTGTAAAGGCCCTGAAACAAACTGCACTATGTATTTAGGAGTTAGCCTACAATATCACCATGTTCAACCTGGTTGAGATTGCGTTTCTAGCTCAAAACTGTGTGTCGGGTTGATATGGCAATGGGCAAGGGTGAAGAGAGGAGAAAACCGCTTTTGCGCCATGGTAGTTGAAGGAACAAAGGATATTAATCTGACGACGCACTGTGTACTTTGAGGACATTTGAACAAAATGTATACTTTGTCATGATGATATACACTGATGGATGTGTTCTAGACAAGTATGCCCATAACACCTATTGGCTTATTTGGTGATCTGGAGTGCAGGTAATTGTTCGTTATCCCCTATCTCCAGTGATGAGAACATTATTATCATGATGACGTATCACGTCACATTTAAATTTAGGACTAGATTACGTTTAGTCCTGAAATTTAAAAAGGATTTCAATGGAGATTCTCTATTGAGCATGCATTTTAGTCCAGGACTAGGCTTAATCTGTGTCTGGGAATGGCCATATATGATGAGAATTATGCTAAGATGTGGGTATGGTGTTTGATGTTTTGTTCCACTGCAGAATAAACTGGGAGACACTGCATTGCATGCTGCCGCCTGGAAGGGATACTCTGACATAGTGGAGATGTTACTGAATAAGAGTGAGTCCATCTACTTTCTGTTTCATCTTTTTGTTGTTGTTGTGCTCTACCAATTTCATTTCCCATCTCTGTGTGTATGAGCCAGGGTTGGGGTCAATTCACATTGAAGTTGGTCAATTCAGAAAGTGATATGAATTTGAAATATTAAAATAATGACACCAAATACCTTCTCCTTTTCAATTGATTGAGAGTTCAGTTTACTTCCTGAATTGACTGACTTCCATTTCAAATTGACCACAACCCTGGTATGAGCATGTCTGGGTATTTGTGTGTTTCTCATCTTTTATCTTTGTGTGTATTTCTGTCTTTGTGTTTCAGATGCCAGGATGGATATTAAGAACAACGAGAAGAAGCTGGCTCTGGAGATGGCCACCAATGCCCAGTGTGCCTCTCTCATCAAGAGGAAACAAGGAGGCAGTGAGTCATTTAGGCCAGAAGATGGCAGCCTTACGCCATCTTTGGTCAGTTTCCCGGACATAGATAAAAGCCCTAGTCCCAGGACTCAAAAGCACGTTCAATGGAGAATCTCTATTGCACATGCTTCTTAGTCCAGTACCAGGCTTAATCTATGTCCGGAAAACTGGCCCTTATTGTCACACAGTCGATCAGGTTCATTGACTGTTCATGATCATTTCTCATTTAGGAGTGCTTTGGTGGTTATTTTTCACCATGTTCCTTTCTAGATTTAACTTGTTAAGTAAGGAATTTCACGCATTTCAGTAATACTAGTAAGAATGCGAGATGCCAAAGCAAAGAACTCCCAATAAAGAACTGTCCAGTCCACACTGGAACATAGTTGTACTTTTGCAGTCATGAGAGGAAATGTTTTAATTCCATTAAATGTAATTGAATCTCCCAGCAATGTTACTGGCCTCAGCTCTTAATAATAAATAATAATAATATTATTATTACTACTTCCTATTTGTTTTATTACAGATATCACACGTACACACAGCAACGCCGATGAGTACCTTGATGACGAAGACTCTGACTGATTCCCCCCTTCGGAGTGGGCTATCTGAGGCCTGTCTCTCATGGGGTGGGGGGAGTTTGGGGGTTGCAGTGTGTGGGGCATAAATAGCTTGGGGGGGATACATTTTTACACATATTTTATCCTAACATCTGTTCAAAGAATGGTTAACAAAAGTAATATATTTCATAATAATAAACCTTAGGGCCTTGATGGGGTCGAGAAGGGAGAGACAGACGTTGTCTTTATAATTTAGATGATCGGTTGTTCTAAGGGAACCAATGGCGAGGGTTCCACTGTTGCTGTATCTCCAGGCGAGTCGGTGATTGCTAACATCAGAGGTTGAAACCAAGAGCCTCGACATGCGATTACTTCCTAAAAAATAGACCCTGGACCAATAAGCCTCTTTCCCATTAAAGGTGGTCTGAACCTACATCGCAGGTGTTGCAGGAAGTGACCGCATGTTGAGTCTCTGGGTTCATTTATCTCTGGCGCTAGTAAGCAATGGCTCGCACAAAGATGGTGCGATACTGAAATTAGGCTATCGACATACTTTCCTCTGCTTTGTTTGTCTGTTTAGACTTAACCTCATGCTGAAAGTAACCTAATGGACTCGTAATACATATGTAGTAATGGTCTGTTAATGCATTTTCTGCATTGTCAAATGTGAACATTCAAATAACCAGGAGCTGGGTTGTTACTGTCACCAATCATATATAATCTCTCATGGAATACGGTCATATTAGTAGGTGTGCTGTGCAAAACATTTACTTCTCCAATATAAATATATTCTCTTCACTGGGGATTTGGAAAGTGCCACTGCATTTTCTGAATTTCCTTTCTATCCCTCTTAAATGTATTGTTGTTCGTCACTGACCGCTACGCCATTGTTAAAAGATATGTTGCTAAAAGTGCCTGAAGCCGTAAAGTGTGTATGTGAATGAGTCACCTGATCTGATGTCTTTCATAAAGATGTTTTCATCATTGTTGATTAATCTTTTTGGCTAACTGCATTGTCTGTACTGTCAAAACTATGCAATAAAATTGTTTTATCTATAATGATTTTGTATATAGAATATTATTTGGGAAAAGGACATGTTTGTTTATAGAAACCCCATTTTATTTTTGTTATTGTGCCACCTGCTGGTCATTTATGTTATCACCACTTAGAACCAAATGTAAGGGATTAACCCTTTAACCTCACTCCTAAACTTTTAACCCCTAGCCTAGCAAAAGCGCAAAGTGCCTACTCCCGCTCCGGCGCTCGACGTCGCTGGTCTACTAACCACCGGCCTTGGCAACCATCATTACGCACACCAGCTCCCCATTATTACGCACACCTGGACATCATTATTTCCTTGATTACTCTCCCTTTATTTAGCCATCAGTCACTAGGTAGTATTGTTTTGAATCATGTTCTGTATGCTTCTCTTGTTTTGTTTATCTGCATTTATCCTTATTAAACTCACCCTCTTCACCTGCTTCCTGACTCCCGGCATATACAGTGCATTTGGAAAGTATTCAGACCCCTTGACCTTTTCCACATTTTGTTACGTTACAGCCTTATTCAATAAATGATTAAATAAAAAATGTTCCTCATCAATCTACACACAGTATCCCATAATGACAAAGCGAAAACAGGTTTTTATAAATTTTTGCAAATGTATAAAAAACAGATACCTTATTTACTTAAGTATTCAGACCCTTTGCTATGACACTTGAAATTAAGCGTAGGTACATCCTGTTTCCATTGATCATCCTTGAGATGTTTCTACAACTTGATTGGAGTCCACCTGTGGTAAATTCAATTGATTGGACATGATTTGGAAAGGTACACGTGTCTATTGAAGGTCCCACAGTTGACAGTGCATGTCAGAGCAAAAACCAAGCCATGAGGTCAAATGAATTGTCCGTAGAGCTCCAAGACAGGATTGTGTCGAGGCACAGATCTGGGGAAGTGTACCAAAAACATTCTGCAGCTTTGAAGGTCCCCAACAACACAAGGTCTCCATCATTCTTAAATGGAAGATGTTTGGAACCACCAAGACTCTTCCTAAAGCCGGCCGGCCGGCCGGCCAAACTGAGCAATCGGGGGAGAAGGGCCTTGGTCAGGGAGGTGACCAAGAACCCGATGGTCACTCTGACAGAGCTCCAGATTTTGTCTGTGGAGATGGGAGAACCTTCCTGAAGGACAACCATCTCTGCAGCACTCCACCAATCAGGCCTTTATGGTAGAGTGGCCAGATGGAAGCCACTCCTCAGTAAAGGGCACATGACTATCCCGCTTGGAGTTTGCCAAAAGGCACATAAAGGACTTTCAGACCATGAGAAACCAGATTCTCTGGTCTGATGAAACAAGATTGAACTCTTTGGCCTGAATGACAAGCGTCACGTCTGGAGGAAACCAGGAACCGATCATCACCTGGCCAATACCATCCCTATGGTGAAGCATGACAGCATCATGCTGCGGAGATGTTTTTCAGCGGCAGGTACTGGGAGACTAGTCAGGCTCGAGGGAAAGATTAACAGAGCAAAGTACAGAGAGATCCTTGATGAAAATCTGCTCCAGAGCACTCAGGACCTCAGACTGGGGCGAAGGTTCACCTTCCAACTGGACAATGACCCTAAGCACACAGCCAAGACAACGCAGGAGTGGCTTCAGGACAAGCCTCTGAATGTCCTTGAGTGGCCCAGCCAGAGCCCGGACTTGAACCCGATTTAACATCTCTGGAGAGACCTGAAAATAGCTGTGCAGCGACGCTCCCCATCCAACCTGACAGAGTTTGAGAGGCTCTACAGAGAAGAATGGGAGAAACTCCCCAAATACAGGTGTGCCAAGCTTGTAGTGTCATACCCAAGAAGACTCAAGGCTGTAATCGCTGCCAAAGGTGCTTCAACAAAGTACTGAGTAAAGGGTCTGAATACTTACGTAAATGTGATATTTTATAAATTTGCAAACATTTCTAAAAACCTGTTTTGGCTTTGTCATTATGCGGTATTGTGTGTCGATTGATGTATTTAATCCATTTTAGAATAAGGCTGTAACGTAACAAAATGTGAAAACATTAAAGGGGTCTGAATACTTTCCGAATGCACTGTACGTACAGAATACTACCTCGACATATGGAAGCAGCAGAAGATAAAACCATCTTCCAGACGGTCAACGAACAGGGTCATGTACTCCACCAACACCACGACCAGCTGGCGCAACTGGGTACGGCTATGGAGGAGGTCCTCCGCGTTCTCCACCACCTCGACACCACCAGAGAAGATATTCATACCACTATTAGAGGGCCTCCTACCACGGGTTGTCACAGTGAGCCAGCCTACCCAGCAGTCCGCCCAGGTCAACGATGCCCGACTGTCCCTTCCGTAGAAGTATGACGGTACTCCATCATGCCGTGGTTTCCTATTCCCTCTATTTCGCCTATCAGACAGGAGCCCCCACCACGAGAGGTCCAATGTTGCCACGGTCATTTCCCTGCAGACCTGGCGGGCGTTGGAGTGGGCTACAGCAGTCTGGGAGAGAGGAGAGGAGGAGCTGGGTTCCTACGAGAGGTTCATGGCTCTGTTCAGGGTGGTCTTCGACCATTCTCCAGAGGGCAGGGAGGGAGGTGAGCGACTTCTCCAACTCCATCAGGGTGCCCAGACCGCTGCGGAATATTCCCTCACCTTTTGGACTGTGGCAGCCTCCAGCGGATGGAATGAGTTGGCGCCCTCGCACCCTATTCCGGAGAGGACTGCGCAAAGAGGTCCAGACGGCATTGGAGTGCCAGGATAACAACCATTCCTTGGACGCACTCTTCGCGATGTCCATCCGTCTGGATAACCATCTTCAGGAGCGCCAGTGCCCACCTCGCCACTCGCCACCCTCCCTGTAGCAGAGCGGTGTCGCCGGAGACAGCTGGGGCTCTGCGCCTATTGTGGCCAGGAGGGTGTCATGACTTGCCCTCATGGGCTGAGGATCAAAGATGCCGGCTAGGCAAAGGTTTGAACGCCCGCTCTCCTGGGGGCCAGTTTTATGACCGGTCATAAATTCCTTGCAGAAACGTTATTTTCCGTGCCATGCAGTATTGGGAGAGGGAATTTCCCTGTGGAACAAAGGAAGTCATCCCGCCAAGACTCTAACATCCAAAAGTGGATAATGAAACAATATTCTACTTTAAAGAATGTGGGAAATGGTCGGTGGGGACTTAAAGAACGATCATGTCAAATTCGTTACTATGTTGTGATGTCATTAAAGACGGTGGAACAACATAACTGTATCTCTGGGGGTGTACACTTCCCAGTTATGAGGTTTGCATCTAATTGTTGTATATGACAAATGATTAGGTATTATAATACTTTTGTGAAGAGAACAATGTGATTTTAGCATTCTAGATGAGATTATTGTTTTCCATAATGATTTGTTCTCAGTCAGTGGCCACGCCCAGATGAGCACAAACATGATGGAATGCCCCTTTTACCCCGAGGGCATAAAAATCCTTGCAAAACAAATTAACATTAGACCAGGAAGCATGAAGCTGAAGCTACACAGCTTAAAATGGTTAGACATAGCAGCCTACGGTATAAGCCGGATGTTGCAAATGGTTGAATTTCTACCAGACCAGCAGACATGAAGGGGGAGCTAAACCTTACAAAATAGTTAGACCAGACAGACCAGAGAATGTGAGAGTGGCGACTGCACGTTTGAATATGGAGAAACTCTGAAACTCTCTACACGAGGTGAAGAACAAGACAACGCTCTAGACCTTATCATCTCAGTCTGCAGCTGGCATGTATAGTCGTCTAGAGAACTTTCACTAAAGACACGAGTTGGGAAGGACAATCCCTCTCCGACAACCGTTGGTACATCTATTCTAACAGATCAACTCTACGAACTACAAGGTACGCTGAAGTATCCATTCTAACCAGCACTACGACCAGAAACTCTACCAAGGACATTGGGATCTCTGGTGGGCAAACCAGTGTCCTACATCATCAACTCAACTATTGAAGACAGCTACACGTAAATATATGTTGCATTTCTAATCCGAATGAGCGTTTGCTAAGCATTTGTATTTCCATGAGTGTAGTTTACAATACAATGAAAACAGGTCCCTAGTGGACTACTCTGTGTTGTTTCTATCGCTCTAGTGGATTCCGGTGCCGTGGGGAATTTCATCGACCAGGCCCTCGTCTCCTCCATGAATATCTCCTCATACCCGCTCTCCTCTCAGCTTCCGGTCCACACCCTGGATAATCGACCAGTGGGATCCGGCATCATCACACACACGTCACAGCACCACTCACCGTCACCGTGGGATCCATGCACCAGGAGAGCTTTCCCTTCCTCATCATTACCACACCAGTGCACAACATCATCCTCGGCCTCACGTGGCTCCAACGTCATGACCCCACCATCTCCTGGTCGAGAATGGAAATCACTGACTGGTCACTCGGATGCCGGAGGACCTGCTTTCTCTTGCCCTGCGGTTCCTCGTTGGTTGAGAGTCCTGTGGTTGCCCTCCAGCCTGACATCCCGGAGGTTTACCAGGATCTCCGGGAGGTGTTCTCCAAGATCCAAGCCACCTGTCTCCCTCCTCATCGACCCTGGGACTGTGCCATCGACCTGCTAGAAGGCTCTGCGCCGCCGCGTCTACCCTCTGTCAGTGGCTGAGATCAAGGCCATGGAGGAGTACATCCAGGAGGCTCTCCAACAGGGTTTTGTCCACTCATCCACCTCTTCTGCATTGGCAGGCTTCTTCTTCATGACCAAGAAGGATGGGGGTGTGTCCCTGCATCGATTACAGAGGTCTCAATTCCATCACCACTAAGTACTGCTACCCTCTCCCGGTACCATCGAACAGCTCCACGGGGCCCATTTTTTTACGAAGCTGGAAGTGCGGAGCGCCTACAATCTTATCCGCATCCGAGAGGGGGATGAGTGGAAAACTGCCTTCAGCACGACGTCTGGGCACTACGAGTACTTGGTGATGACTTATGGACTAGCCAATGCTCCGTCAGTGTTTCAGGCGTTCGTGAACGAGATGTTCCGTGACAAGATCAGGCGCCAGGTGCTCGTGTATATAGACGACATCCTGGTCTACTCGGCCACCTTGGAGGATCAAATTGCTCATGTCCGAGTAGTCCTGAGATGCCTCCTGGATAACCGCCTTTATGCTAAAACAGAGAAGTGTCAGCCCACGGGGTGAGTATGGATGAAAGGAAGGTCGAAGCAGTCCGGTCATGGCCAGTCCCAACCACCATAAAGGGGCTCCAAAGGTTTCTGGGGTTTGCCAATTTCTACCGCCGCTTCATTAAGAACTTTAGCTCCATCACTTCACCTCTCACCTCAAGGGTGGTCCTCATAAGTTGGTGTGGAGCCATGCAGCCGATGAGGCCTTCCACCTACTGAAGGGGCGTTTCACCTCTGCCCCGTTGCTGAAACACCCAGATCCTACGTTGCCCTTCGTGGTGGAGGTGGACACCTCAGAAGTGGGCGTGGGAGCCATCCTGTCCCAATACCAAGGTAACCTACAGAAATTGCATCCATGTGCATACTTCTTAAAGAAACTGTCTCCTGCAGAGATGAACTATGACGTCGGCGACCGGAGCTCCTGGCGGTGATGTTGGCATTAGAGGAGTGGAGACACTGGTTGGAGGGCGCCAAGGAGCCATTCCTCATCCTCACCGACCATCGGAACCTGGAGTACATACGGACGGCGAGGCGGCTGAACCCGCGCCATGCAAGGTGGGCCCTTTTCTTCACTAGATTCAACTTCAACCTGTCATATTGCCTAGGTTCTAAGAACATCAAAGCCGATGCCCTGTCCCGTCTCCAGGATTCGGGAGAGGTTCCGATCCTAAGTGCGCCCATCATTCCACCCTCTCGAATCGTTGCTTGCGTGCTTTGGGACATAGACGTGGACATCCACCAATCTCTGGAGAGGGAACCCGGGCCTGCTACCTGCCCTCCGGAGCACACCTACGTCCCTACGGGGGTAAGGGATCGGCTGTTAACCTGGGCACATACAACCCTCGCCGCTGGACACCCAGGTATCCCCCGCACCATTAAATCTCTCTCCGCTAAGTACTGGTGGCCAATCTTGGCGCGGGATGTTGCCCGCTATGTACGTGCCCAAACCAAATCTCCCCGGCACGCTCCGGCAGGGAAACTCCTTCCCCTTCCCATGCCTCAGCGGCCTTGGTCTCATCTGTCCAGAGACTTCGTCACTGATCTCCCCCTTTCTGATGGTTTTACCACTATTATGGTTGTTGTTGACAGATTCTCTAAATCCTGCCGTTTTATCCCTCTCTCTGGTCTACCTACCGCTCTCCAGGTCGCTGAGGCACTATTCCAGCAGGTCTTCCGGCACTATGGCCTTCCGGAGGATTACTCTCCTTTTATTTAGCCCTCAGTAGCCATCAGTCACTAGGTATTGTTTTGATTCACGTTCTGTACACTTCTCTTGTTTTGTTTATCTGCATTTATCCTTAAACTCACCTTCTGCGCCTGCTTCCTGACTCCCGGCATATACGTAACACTGGCCTACTACTCACAGGGATCCTCTCAGGCTCCCTCAGCGTTTGCCCACCATCATCTACTTTCCTCACTACTTCAACATATTACACTTTCTGCACTGCTCGAAACCTGGCAACCTCAACCTGTCTCAATCACACAGGACATTTCTGATCCCCAGCAACATGGGCAGCCCCACAATTGAAATACCTTAGACTACTTTTGTAAAATATTTTCTAGTATGTGTACACTAGCTAAATATAAGGGGATAGTGTTGTATTACAGCATGGACACCAAGAAGAAGCTTTTCACATAGCTAATGCGAAATATTATCAGCCCTGTCAAATGTCTGTGGGCCTTATCAAAAAGTAGAACAGGAGTGATGACAACAGAAGTTTGCATCGAAGACAACACGTACATTTTTTGTGGAGTGATTCAGTCCTTAATTGCGTAATTAATTATCCTACAGAATGTAGTGCATATAGCTAGCAAATGTTTTATTTTGGAATGGTAATTGAAGATTTCCCTACACCCAATAGAGATTTTATCCCATGGCCAGGGCAGGGGTTGTGCATTGTAATGCCCTTTAAATGGTGAAGATGGTGATGTATTAATGCAGGACAATGAATCATGAGATCAGTATGAAAATGTATGCACTCACTAACTGTAAGTCGCTCTGGATAAGAGCGTCTGCTAAATGACTAAAATGAGACACCAAAGTCAACTTCAATATTCCATTCGTCCTGCCGTGGTGGAATACCGTAACCCCTGACCAATCGACTGTCAAAAGTTCTGTAACATAAGGTTTTTCTATTTCTAGAAATAGTATAGGATTTGCCAAACCTTGTTATTTCATGACCCTTCAATCTGAAGGACTACTTTTACTACTTTTCTTTTGGCATAGACAGATAATTAGTCATTGAAAGGCAATCGTCTAGATGTAGCTAGCCCTTTGATAACCATTTGACTAACCAGTTACCCTGGCCTATATGCATTGTTTTGTTCCAAGGATAACATATGGCTAAACAGGCAGACATTTCAGCAATGCACATTTCACACCAAAGGTTTGTCCTGTGGCATGGCACTTCATCTTAACACTCCACACAATTGGATTAGAGTATGTCCAGAAATGCTTTAAGAAATAAAGTATTTCTGGTATGTCTGATGTCTACGACACAGGGCAAACCCATGGGGTCGGTTTCCTGGACACAGGCTAAACCTATTCCTGGTCTAAAAAGCGAGCTCAATGCCATTGGCTTAATCTGAAACCAGCCCTTGGTGTGTCAGGCTGGATTCTCCAAAATGTTAACCTGGTTAACCTTTTACAACAGTGGGCTGAATCAGGGTCACACAGAGTGTTTCTTGGTAGTCTTAAACAAATCTACTTTGAAACAAAAGTATACACCTCACACACATGGCTATGGGCTTAAAAAAAGAAGACACCTGTTCCATGTCAGATATAGAATCGAAATGTATTACATTTTGAGTTTGTATCCCAATATTACACTTTAAATACATCACAGAAGACTGAAATGTAACAAAACTGGTTGGCATAGAAACACTGGATTTTTGGCGTTAAAAAACAAAAATAATATTGATTAATTATGAAATTATGAAAAATATTGATAACATTCCACCCATGAAGCCTCTAGATTTGCCGATTTGGTCATTTGACTGCAAGAAAGGGTTACGAGTCCAGTGATTTTGCAGGCATTGTGAATCTTGCCTTGTCATGTCTTCAGGATGACCAATGGGGGGGAGTCGGGGGAGTCGACCTTGTCCAGTAGTCTGCACCTGTGAATCCCCAACAGCTGCATCACATCACAGGATAATTTCTTCAAGGTCCTCACCCTCCTCCTTCGATCTCCTTAATTCACCTCTCCTTCTTCATGGTCTTCTCTTCAGTGTCATTGACTAGGATAGGGAAGAAGAGGCTCGGTGTCATGTGAATGGAACGTGAAGGAATGACACTCAGTATTCTTGTGTTCTAATACTTCATTTTGTTGTCTTGTTTTCCTAGGGAAAGACTGAGCAGTTTGATTTCTCAAATGGTTGCTGAAATCTGGAAGACTAAAAAAGAGACAATGTGTTGAAAAACAGATGTGTTAAAACTTAGACTAATGTTTAAAGGAGAAAGGAGGACAGACACGCAGGCACACAAACAAACACACACACACATTGCAGAACACACATTTTTAATGCATTTGATCTTTACGCCTTTGAGGACCTTGACTATCAAGTATTTCTGCAGTCTACAGTCAATTTTTTTGTTAAATCTATAACTGTTATGTACATAGAGTTTAAAGTCTATAAGCAGTACGAACAGTGCATTTTTGAAGCTGCTCTTTTGACTAATGCTAATACTGTGTGTGTTCAAAAATGTTGTGGAAGGTATGATGTATGTCCCTGAGTAGTATATTGCAGTTCATGAATTGATTAACTAGGTTGCTGAAGTGTGGTTTGGCTCTTAGTGTGCCAGTGAAGTAGTAGCTCACTATTGCATTATTACACATTATAATGTACTAGACATACGTTTAACCATGCAGACCACCAAATGCACAATGGACACGAATTACACAGTTCTATAAAATAACTAAACAGAACAACAACATATACAGTGCCTTGCAAAAATATTCATCCCCCTTGGTGTTTTTCCTATTTTGTTGCATTAAAACCTGTAATTTAAATTTATTTTTATTTGGATTTCATGTAATGGACATACACAAAATAGTCCAAATTGGTGAAGTGAAATGAAAATAAATACTTGTTTCAAATCATTCTAAAAAATAAATAACGGAAAAGTGGTGCATGCATATATATTCACCCCCTTTGCTATGAAGCCCCTAAATAAGATCTGGTGCAACCAATTACCTTCAGAAGTCACATAATTAGTTAAATAAAGTCCACCTGTGTGCAATCTAAGTGTCACATGATCTGTCACATGATCTCAGTATATATACACCTGTTCTGAAAGGCCCCAGAGTCTGCAACACCACTAAGCAAGGGGCACCACCAAGCAAGCGGCACCATGAAGACCAAGGAGCTCTCCAAACAGGTCAGGGACAAAGTTGTGGAGAAGTACCGATCAGGGTTGGGTTATAAAAAAATATCAGAAACTTTGATTATCCCACAGAGCACCATTAAATCCATTATTAAGAAATTGAAAGAATAAGGCACCACAACAAACCTGCCAAGAGAGGGCCGCCCACCAAAACTCACGGACAAGGCAAGGAGGGCATTAATCAGAGGCAACAAAGAGACCAAAGATAACCCTGAAGGAGCTGCAAAGCTCCACAGCGGAGATTGGAGTATCTGTCCATAGGACCACTTTAAGCCGTACACTCCACAGAGCTGGGCTTTATGGAAGAGTGGCCAGAAAAAAGCCATTACTTAAAGAAAAAAATAAGCAAACACGTTTGGTGTTCACCAAGAGGTATGTGGGAGACTCCCCAAACACATGGAAGAAGGTACTCTGGTCAGATTACACTAAAATTGAGCTTTTTGGCCATCAAGGAAAACGCTATGTCTGGCGCAAACCCAACACCTCTCATCACCCCGAGAACACCATCCCCACAGTGAAGCATGGTGGTGGCAGCATCATGCTGTGAGGATGATTTTCATCGGCAGGGACTGGGAAACTGGTCAGAATTGAAGGAATGATGGATGGCGCTAAATACAGGGAAATTCTTGAGGGAAACCTGTTTCAGTCTTCCAGAGATTTTAGACTGGGACAGAGGTTCACCTTCCAGCAGGACAATGACCCTAAGCATACTGCTAAAGCAACACTCGAGTGGTTTAAGGGGAAACATTTAAATGTCTTGGAATGGCCTAGTCAAAGCCCAGACCTCAATCCAATTGAGAATCTGTGGTATGACTTAAAGATTGCTGTACATCAGCGGAACCCATCCAACTTGAAGGAGCTGGAGCAGTTTTGCCTTGAAGAATGGGCAAAAATCCCAGTGGCTAGATGTGCCAAGCTTATAGAGACATACCCCAATAGACTTGCAGCTGTAATTGCTGCAAAAGGTGGCTCTACAAAGTATTGACTTTGGGGGGGGTGAATAGTTATGCACGCTCAAGTTTTCTGTTTTTTTTTGTCTTATTTCTTGTTTGTTTCACAATAAAAAATATTTTGCATCTTTAAAGTGGTAGGCATGTTGTGTAAATCAAATGATACAAACCCCCCAAAAATCAATTTTAATTCCAGGTTGTAAGGCAACAAAATAGGAAAAATGCCAAGGAGGGTGAATACTTTCGCAAGCCACTTTAGCCTGAAACACATATTGTGTAATATTGTTCTCTCATTTGCTGTGAGTTATTATCCAACATGTATTTTTGACAATGTCCCATGTCCATAGTTGCATTTACAATATTTACAATATAGTTTTAATAGTTTGTGTTTGTACCCTGTGCCAATCCTAAATGAACACTGTTGTGGTCAGCACTCCTCCTTAGCAGGTAATGATTACACTGTTCAAATATGGTGGCTTGCCAGTACCAAACAAACCTCATGTTCAACCCCTGATCAAATGACTGGGCCAATTTACTCCAGAAAAACATTAAATTATAGTAGTTTAAAGGCCCAGTGCAGTCAAAAATTGCACGGAGCCTTTTATATAAAGGTAACTGCCAAAATAATGGAAACACTTGAGTAAATGAGGGATACAAAGTACACTGTATACAGTTGAAGTCTGAAGTTTACATACACTTTAGCCAAATACATTTAAATTCAGTTTTTCACAATTCATTACATTTAATCCTAGTAAAAATTCCCTGTCTTAGGTCAGTTAGGATCACCACTTTGTTTTAAGAATGTGAA